>NW_026849456.1:0-177814 GCF_030869305.1 Colletotrichum tamarilloi
GGGACGAAGTATTTAATACCTGGCAGTGTCCGCCCCTCGCCCCGCTCCCTCTCACTGCTGGTGCCGCCTAGAACGGCGGCACTTCCCACCGGATTCGGCGGCCCTAGCAGCGACTTCTCGCTTTTAGTAGTAATATTAGCTTCTCTTTTTAAAAGTCTAGTCCTCTAGGCCTATAAATAAGTCGTTTATTCCTAGGTTAGGGAATTATTAAGTATTTTTTTAAAATATATTAATATAATATTAAGTCGAATTAAAAGATTAAAGTTTTAAATAGCTATATCTCGTTATAAATTATTATATATTATTCGTTTTTTTAACGAGGGTATTAAAATAATACTTTATTCGAATTATTATTTATAAAGTATTCGTTATTTAGTTCTTTTTAATTTTAATATTTACGGAATATATTATTATTTAAGTATTTTATATAATACTTTTATTAATATTATTTATATTTATAAGTATTATATTTCTATTTATTAAGTCTTAGCTAATTAGGTATAGTTAGTTAATTAGTAATAAAGTTTAATTATTTTAATTATAAAAAAGAAATAAAAAAGTTACGGTTTTAAAAAAGAGTTACGGAGTTATAAAAAAAGGCTAAGGCTTATTAATAAACTTAAACTAAGTTAAATAAGTCGTTATTTAAGTTAGAGCATCTTCGTTTTTAAAAATAAATAATATTTAAAAAAAGTTGAATTATATTAAAAGAGTTCTCTAAGGATTTTAAAAATACTTTTTTAATAACTCGTAAAATATAAGCTAATAGTACTTTTAGGGTTATTAATTAGGACGTTATAATAATTAAGAGTTCTAAGTTTAATTTTAATTTTAATACTTCTTAAAAAGCTATTAAAAATTCTAAAAGTTCGTAATAAGTTCTTATATATTTTTTTTATATTCGTAATTTTTTTATTTAATAAGGAATTCTTATATTTCGTTCTTAACTTTATAGTTAATAATTTTTTTAACTTCGTATTTTAGTTAGTTTAGTTTAATAATAATATAATTTTTTATATATAAGCTTTTTAGTATAAGCTTAAGTAATAAAATATAAAAAACGGGATAGTATCGTATTATATTTAATAATTTTAATTCGTAATTAATTAGTAAGATTTTTTTAATAATTTCGAAAGGTCTAAGCTTTTTATAGTTTAATTTATCGCTTAGTTATTTTATTTTAATATTATAATAAAAGAAATAGGTATTATTCTCTTTTTTTAAAAATAGTTTTTTAATCCTTAATTTATTTACGTTCTTTTTTATATATTATTATATAAACTTAAAGTTTAATAAGGCTTATTTATAGATCTCTTTAAGTTTACTTACGTTTATTATAGCTTTTATAGTTTCTAATCCTTATTATATTTTTTTATATATTATTAATTAGAATCTATAATTAAAGTAAAACGGGGATTCTCTTATACTTTTACTAATTATATTATTATATATAAACTAGGCTATTAATAGAAGTACTACTTAATTATCCTAGTTATAGTTTATATAATAATAAAGGTATATTTCGAGGATCTAGTTAATCCTTTTTATTTATTTATTAGTTTACGAATAAAATAATATTAATAGTTTATAGTTTATACTAAGTTACGAAATTAGAGATTTTTAAAACTTTAAAATAAATAGCTTATTTTTATTAGAAATAATTTATTTTAGTAAACCGTAGTTCGAAAGTATAGCCTTAGTAAATATATATACTAAGTTTTTTATAGTACTTAATTCTTTATAAGGAATAAAATATACAAACTTAGTAAGTTAATTAATTATAATTAAGATATTATTATACTATATTTTAATAAATAGTTTTTTAGATTTTAGTAGTTTAATAATAAAGTTTTATATAATTAAATACTATACTTTTACTAGTAGTTATAATAGTTATAGCTTATTATAAGGCTTATATAAGCTATTTTTATTTTTTTTATAAGTCGTATAGTCCTTAATTACTTCTATAATTTTAATATATATAGCGGATTTATTATAATACTAGCAAATCTATTTTTATGTTTTAATAACTCCTTAGTAATTATATATTAATATATTATAAATTTTTATAATAAGTTTAAGGGTTATTTTTTTAATTAGGCTAATATTAATTTTTCTAACTATTATAAAAAGCTTTATAATTAATATAAAGTTACTATTTTTATTTATTTAAAAATAACTTATATTTCTTTAGGGACCACAATTTTATAGTTAGGTCTTTTACTAAGGGCGTTTATTTTATTATTTTTTAAACTTTTTTAATAAATAATTTAGAAATTATATTTAGATAAGAATTCGTTCTATTTAACTTATTATTTATTTAGGTTTTTATTTATTATAAAGTTTATAAAGTTTTTATAATTTATATAGATTATAATTTTATATTTAGTTTTAAATAACTATAATCTCTATTTTTAAAATACTTCGATAATTATTATTAGTTCTTTATTATAAATTTATTAATTTAATTTTACTCCGTAAAATACTTTAAAATAGAAGTAATATAAATAAAGCTTTTTTTACTTATTTCGTTATTTTAAAACTACTTTTATAATAAAGTCCGAGGTATTAATCTTAATTTTAAAAAGTTTTTAAGAGTTTAGGATTATAATAATTAGTTTAGAAACGACTATATTCTTAATTTTAATAAATACTTCTTTATACTTAGGATTTTAAATAAATAGGTTATTTTTTTATATTAAATTATTAAGAAGTTTAATTATATTAATATAGTTTTTAAGGAATTGTTAATAAAAGTTAACGAATTTTAAAAATCTTTATGTAGTGGTTTTTTTTCTGGCTTTATAGGTACAAAAGATCGACCTTAACGGGATTACGCTTTTAAGGGAAATTATATAATATAGTATACTTTTTAATTATATAATATGCGCAATATATCCTAAGTACGCGCTTAACGTAATATAATAATTTCGATATAAAAACTGCTATTTAATTTAGGATAGGTAAGCTACCCTCTTCGTTACGCAGCGGCGCTAGCTAAAAAGGTTAATAATAAAGGTTAGCTATAATAGTTAGTTATAATAGTCGGCCGCAATAGTTAGCTATAATAGTTAGAGGCGGCCTTCCTTAACTATAGAGGTTCTAAACTTTAATAATAACGTAGAGGTTTTTAGAAAAAGGGCTAAATAAGCTAATATTTACTACTTATACTAGAGCTTATAAAAATTCTTTTTATCCTTATCGCTTCTAATATTACCTAAAGCTACTCTCTATTTAAACTAAACAAATTTACTAAACAAATTTACTAAATAAATTTACTAAACAAATTTACTAAATAAATCTACTAAATAAACTTATTAATATATAAACTACTACTTAGATAGCTAGTTAGATAATTAGTTAAGAGGTTAGCTAGTTAAAATACTACCTTAACGAGAACCTATTCTATTCTTAGTATATAGTTAGTAATTAATAAGCTAAAAATACCCGTTAATAAGTCTACCCCTCTTAGGCTAGGCGCCCTCGGCTAGCTCGACACTATAGCTATCGTAACTAATATAAGTACGCTTAAAAAGTAGTAAAGTACCTTCTAAGGGTACGGAATTTAGCTAGGTAATATTATAAGTACCGTAAATAGCCGGGCTAATACGGATACTAAGATCCGGTATATCGATACTGGCCTAGTTATAATAGTTATAATAAATAGGCTAGAAGTATATAGGGTTAGAGTAATAAGCCGGCGCCTTAGATAGCTCTTATAGGACCTCCCGGGTAATAATAATACTTATATAAAAGAATAGATTATACTAAACCTAGCTACCCACGCGGGCTAGTACTAAGAAGTCCTATGCGCGTTAGAATAAGTAAAGCTCGCCCTATAGGCGGGCGGCGGAAGATTAGGAGTTTTAATTAGTAATTAAGTATAGAGCGTAATATACTTAGTTTTCCTTAATACGTAATACACAGTACGGCCCCGGCGGATTACTCCGTCGGGGGGTTAAAAATCTTTATATATTTTTAACGTTTTATAATATAGGCTAGTCCCTAACTATTTCTACTTTTAATACTTATATATAGATTTATCTTAGTATAATAATATATTTTAAAAAGTCTACTTTTTATATATAGAACTCGTACTTAGAGGGTTTAGTATATAACTTAGTATTTTAGAGCTTTTAAAATATTATATAAATATATTTTTTATATATTTTAAAGTTAGGGGAGAAAATAAGAATATTATTAATATAAATAATAATAAAGATATTAACGTACTCCTAGAGTACGTAGTTAATTATTATTTAAAAAGTTATTAAAATATTAATAAGTCTAAAGGGTATAACAAGGTACTTAAAGAGTTCTTTATAAGTTCGGAATATTATTTTTTACTTATCTCCTTTTTTAATTTAAATTTAGTTAAATACTTTTTTAAAATTTATAATAGTAAACTAGTTAGTTTTATAAAATAAATTTCTAAGCTTAGTAATAAATAATAAAAGATAGTAATTCTTTTTCGTAATTTCGTTAAGTGTTTTATAATTAATAATAAGTTTTAATTTTTTACCCTTTTTTAATATAAAAAATAAAGGGAATCTTATAGGAGAGTTCGATAGTTAAATATATCCCTTCTTAAGTTTCTTATTAATATATTTATTAAAATACTCTTATTCTTTTTAATTTATTAAGTATATTAAATAGAACTTAGGTTATATTCTTTTTTTAAATTTGATTTTTATATCTTAATTACTATGTTTTAATAATCCTATTTTTTTTTTTTAAGTTTTATAAATAGTTTTATATATATTTAGTACTCTTTAAAAATAGTTTAAAGTTATTACGATCCTTAATTATTATTATTACGTACGAACTTTTTAGAGCTTTTTATTATTTTAATAAAAGCTATATATCGTACTTATTTTTATTTTTTAGGAGTTATTAAAAATCCGTTTAAACCCTTTTTTTTTTTAAATTGTTTAGTAATTAGATTTTTTTAAAAAACCTAGTTAGTAATTTAATTTATCTATAGGTTATACTTTTATAATTACGAAATTCTTAGGATAACGTTAATATTTTTAATTTTTATAATATTATATTATAATTATTTTAGTTAATTATTAAATATATATTAAGAGGTATACGGTTTTTTAATTAATATATTCGTAATTATAGTTAACTCGTTCTCTTTTTACTATTTATAGTTAATATAAATTATTTTTTTATACTTATAATAAGTTAAGTTTATTTACTATTTTTAGTAAAATATAAGTTTTTTTATGCGCCGCTATTAATAATAATATTTAGTCCTTATTCGTAAATATTAAAGTTAATTCATAAATATACGTCGTTATATTATTAAGTTATATATAAGAACTTTTTTTTTATTTTTACTTTTTATTATTCTTTTATAATTAGCTTTTTTAGTTTTTTAATATACGCTTTTTTTATTAAGTACTTTACTTACGCAGTTTTTATTATTTTTTTTTATACTTTAGCTTTTTTAACGTAGTAAATTTAATATTAATTATATTTATAGTTTTCTTATTTTATATATTTATTATTAAGGTACTTTATAAAAAAGCTAAGGTCTGGGCTAAATATTACTTTATCGTTACTATTAAGGCTTAGTAATATTTAGCTAGGTAATTAGTCTTTTATATAAATATCTTTAATAAGTTTATTATTACGTTTTTGTAAATAAAAACGGCTATTTTATTTATATATAAAGTATTAGAGGTATTTATTATCTAAGTATTTTACTTAAAATAATTCTTTATAAAAAGGGTCCGTAGGGTTAAGTAGAGAATAGTCTTAATTTATATAGGGGGTTATTATAACCTTTTTATATTCTTTAGTCCTATAGAACTAAATAGTTTAATTATTTTTAAAAAAGTAGATATATTTATACCGTAGTTCTTTATTATCCTTTTTAGAGCTAGTATTATTAATACTAAGTAGTGCTTTATAATCGATCTCTATTTAAGTACGTTATTAAGTAATATTACGAAATTCGTTCGAATTATAAAGTAATTCTATTTTATTAAAATAAAAAGAGCTAGGTCCTAGTTTAATATCTTTTTTTTTAAAATTAAAATTAATTTTTTTTTTTATAATTCCGAAGTTAAGAGTTAGTTTTTTAATTATTTTAATTTTATTTTTATATAAGAGGTTTTTAAGCTATTCCTTAACTTTATAAATAAATTTTTTATTACTATTTACTTTTCGTATTATATAAATAGACTTAGTTAGGATTTTATTTAAATCGAGTCTTTTTTTAAACTTAGTAAATTATTTCTAATTTATATAGTTTTATTATACTATATAGATAAGGCTATTTATAATTTTTTTAGTATTAGGTCCTTTTTTTTTAAATTTAAGGAGTTACTCCTTTATATTAGCTAAGAGTTTTTATTTAATTCGACTTTCGAGGAGGTAAAGTATATCCCTTATAATAAGGTCTATTTTAACTTTTTTTTTTATATTTTTATAAATTTAAAAGAGCGTAGTAATATATTTAATATTATTTTCTTTAAGAATATAGGGTTAGTAAGCGAGTATCTTTTTTTCTTTTATTATTACTACTAGGGTTTTAATAAATAGTATAGTATTATATCTAGATCGTTTTATATTTTTAGGTTACTTAGGGTACTATTCCGTTTATTCCTTATTATTTTAATAAGTAAAATAGTTATTATTATAATAAGCTATTTATAAGAATTACTTATAGAGTACTTCTTTATTTATAATATTAACCCGTTTTTTTAAAATAAGGTAATATTAAATATACTTAGGTTATTAATAATCTCTAGTTATATATTCTAGCTTATTATAATTATAATATTTAAAGTCTTTTTTTTATTATGGTTCTTTACGTTTAGTAATATTAAAGTTTATAAGTCCTCTATATTATTTATAGGACGTACTTTATTATTATTAGTTTTTTAAGTTATTTTAGTAATTACTTAGTAGTTTACTATAGTTTTAGTATTTTTTACTAGAGTTAGTTTAAGGACGTCGTATTTCTCCCTTTTTTTTATATCGTTTATATAATTAAATATTAATTTTAATAGCGAGCTCGACGTATTATAAGAATTTTATTAATATTTTTATTTTATTAAGTTCGTTTTTAACTTTATTTTTTAGTCCTTAATAAAACGAAAAAATATAGGTTTCTTTAATAAAATTAAGTTATATTATAAGTTTTCTAAACTTAGTAACGTAATATAAAGCGGACTTAGTTTATTAAAAATTAGCTAAGTCTTTTTTAATTTATTACTTTTTATTAGGATTTTAAAATAGAGATTTAAAGGCGCTTTAAAATCTTATTATATTATTAAAAATATTTATAGTTTCTTTTTTATAATATAATAAATAATTATTATTACTAAAGAACTTTTTTTAAAAAAGTTCGAATTATTTTAAAGCTCGTTCTCTAAAGAAAGTTATTACGTAAATAACTTACTTAGTTTTATTATAGAAGTTAATAATATAAAATATTTAATAAGTTTTAATTTAAATTAAAAATCCTTTAAAACGTTTAGTAGTTTTATTAAAAGTAATAAGTATATTAAGCTTAAGTTTTTTTTATTTATTTATAAGAGTTTTAATAATATTAATAATAATTTAGAGGGTTTTAACTTTTTATTCTAAGTCGTTTATTTCTCTTTTTTTAATCTTTAAGTTAGTTATAGCTTCGTTAATTATATTTTAAAAAGTAATAATATTTTTATTATTCTTAGTTAGAGTTATAGCTATTTAAGTAGAGTTATTATTAAAGAGCTCCGTAAGTTCTTTATTTTATTTATTACTTTTTTTAATAATACGTTATATTTTTTTATAATTTACCTTTTTAAGAACTATGTTATTATTAGAATTATAAGTAATATTAAGTATTTTATTATCCTTAACCTTAGCTAGCTCGCTAATTAAGTTAATAAGTTATTTAAAATTAAATAAAGGGGTACTTAGGGTCTTAGAAAATATTATCGTTCGTTTTATTACTTAGTAAGTTTTATAAAATTAACTTATTAAATAAGAGTAATTAAAGTATTATAACTAGTTAGTTATAATAAGTATATTAATAAAAGTTAAGGCTATAAATACTAAGTAAATAGTATTATAATCGTAAATAGCTTTTTTAAAACTATATTTATAAGTTATAAAATAAATAAGGCTTTAGTAATTAATTATAATTTTATTAAAAAGGGTTTTTTAATAAAAATAGCTAAAAGTAATTATAAAATTTAATATTAAGTTAATTACTAAAGAAGTTATAAGAAGTCTATTTTTAAGCCCGGCTTAAGTCTATACTATATATAAGTCTCGTTTTTAAATATATCCTTTATAATATTCCTATTTATTATTATTTAATTATTTACTAAATGGTTATCCGTTTTACTTATTTATAATTATCTATTTTACTTATTTATAAGCGTCCGTTCTTTATTTTATTATATAATTATAATTACGTAACTTATTTATAGTTCTTTTATCCCGAGAGGAGTTACCCTAAGTCCGTACTTTTATATATATAGTATAATAGCTACTATAAGTCCTATGGGGCGAGGCCCTGGCCTTATTATATGTATTAAATCGTAATATATAAATAGCTTTAAATAATTATAAAGCTCGCTAGTTTTTTTAAAAATTAACTAGTTAATAATAGAGGTCGCTAATACCTAGTTAAGTAATTTACTAATATTACTAGTTATTTACCTAGTTTCTATACCCCTTTTAAATAGTATAATTTATATAAATAGGATTATTAAATTAAGAAGTAGCTTAGCTATATTAGGTAGCTATAATTTAGTTATTTTTTACTTACTTTATATATTTAATAACGTTAAATTAGCTAAATAAGCGAGCTAATAATAGCTTAAAAAGTACTACTTTTTAATAATAATAGAATTATTTACTATATCCTCCTTACTAAGCTCTTTTTTATAATAAAACTTAATAGGCCCAAAAATAGCTATATCTAATAGCTAGAGAATATAAGAAGTATATAGTAATAAAAATAATAAGTAGACGTTATTTTTATAATACTCTTATATAAATTCTATTATTATATAACTCTTATACCTATCTAATACTAATAGTCGAGGCTAATTTAGCTTACTAAGCCCCTTAATAAGGGGGGTCTTAGTCTATAATAAAAATACTTTTTTTAGTTAATAAAAAGTAATCTCGTCAGTTGTCTAGCTATTATTTATTATTATAAACTTCTAATTATTATAAGTAATAAGTTAAAGAGGGAACTACTACTATTAAACCGACTTTCCCTTATAAATAACTAGTAATTTAATAGCTTTATTATTAATAAAAATATATTTAATAATTATTACTTAAGTACGCAAACTAAGCTCTTTTTTTTATATTACTATAGCCTTTATTATACCTAAAACTAGCCTATTAGCTCCCTTACCCTTTATTATACTAATCTTATTTATATTATACTTATTAACCTATTTAATACTACTAATTTTTAATATATTAAGTAATTTAAACTATAATTTAATTATATTAATAATAGCTCTATTAATATAGTATAAATCTATTAAACGACTTTTCTAAACCCTTATTAATAGATTTTTTTTAATAAAAGCGTTAATCTATCTCTTTTTAAGTAGTTTAGTATCCCCCTAGAATCTTAAAACTTGCTTAGTAAATTCTCTAACTTATTTATAAGTTAGTATAATATTTAAATAATACTAGATTTAAATTTATTAAATTAGCTAGTCTTTTTATTATAAAAAAAGCTTTTAAAACTTTATAAATACCCTTGCCCTTATTTAATAGCCTCTTTTTTAACCCTAAAGTATTATCTTAAGAACCCCGAACTTAATCGAGGCCCTTTTAATAAAAAAACCGTTTTTAATAGTATTAAATACTTATTAAAGCTTATTTTTAATATATAATACTATTACTTATTAATTAGTATATGTGCTAAAAAGGAATGCATTTGGACGATTTTTGCAATTATTATATTAAATTATAAAATAATAGGTAGGGTTTTAATATAGTGGCTGGGAGGGATTTTTTGGGGTGCCCAAAAGGGGGGGGTGCCCAAAAGTGGGTGCTTTGACTTATGCGCCAGATATTACACGCGTCTGTGAAGCAGTGCTCTATAGACAGCATTTGACGCGGATCCTTCACGTTTTCCTCGAGGTACTTGGAACAGACGTTTAAAGATTTTGTCTCACAATATGTACTGAACCAGTCGTAGAGATATAGAAATTGTTTGACTAAATCAAGCGTATCCAAAGTAAATATTCGGTAATGACTGTGCTGATGTACCAATCATAATAAACCCCGATTAGATATCAAACGCTGTCAGACGATTTTCAAGCATCTGAAGACGTTGCCGGACCACCTTGATCCGGGTCTAAAGCGACACGAGAGAAGTAAGAGCACCAAGCATGTTGATGATCTGTCCAGAGTACGCAGTGACACAAGCCTGAATAGATCCACCAGGGGGGATGATGATAGATCCCGAACCGACCTCAGAGTCACCGCTGCGGGAGACACCGATCCGCTTGCCACCAAGCTGGTAGTACACCTCCCTGGGGTTGATGCGGTTGATTCCACCAGCATCCATGACGTCGACTTCGAATGTAGCCTTGAGGTTACGCTTGCCATTGTTGTTCCATCCGGCGCTGCAAGTGGTGACTTGGCCTGGGTTGGAGAAGGTGTTGGCGACCCAGGTGTGGATGTTGGGCTTGTCGACGCAGGTGACGTCCCAAGCGCCCTGGCCAATCTCGTTGTAGCCGTGGAACTCGACGCACCACTGGTTCTTGCCACAAGCGCCGGGGAGGCAATAGAGGATGTCGGCGTGGGAGTTCTCGGCCATGCAGGAGACCTGAAGCTTGTTAGCGTGCATCCTCTAGGGCGACGACCTCTGCAGACAAAGGCAGACGCGGAGCTTCGTGCTTCAAGCTCTCTCTGAACCACGTTGGCAGGGTTCTCATTCTGAGAGTACAACTCAATGTTTCCCAACTCGGAGAGCTCGATATCCTGAGTGGTGGTGGTCCACTCAGCCCGGCGTTCCAAAGAGTCAGAGGGAACGGCTGCGAGGGCCGTCGGCAGGACAGCGGCCAACAGAGCCGCGGATTGGATGAGTTGGAAATGCATCTTGATAAATGGAATGAATGACAGTCGTTGTAAAGAGTGATGACGAGTGAGTGTGGTTGAGAATGAGTGGATGAGAAGGCTTGTGAGTTGTCTGGCAGGAGAGTTGATTCCTCATGGCTTTCCGAGATGCTTTATACTCGACTTGAGGCGGAGAAGCCGGAAATCATCAACAAAATGCGGTTCTTCATGATTGACATTCACTCATGCAAGTGGACAGCTCCATGACTTACAGTTTGAAGCTATCTCGAGACTTGGGTGGAGTTGATAGGTCTTTTTGCCGGGGGCCCGAAAGCGAGGAGGTTAGGTGCACAGCTTGGTGGAATAGGGTATTTTCGCCTAAAGACAGAGCAACTTCTTAGAGTTTGACTATGTTGCTCCATGGACAATCTCGTGAAGCCTGTGAAAACCAAATGTCGTCTTGCTCATTTACAGAGACCCGGTGGAAGCTAATGGCGACCGCATGACTACGTTCTAGCCATCTCTAGACCGACTGTACTCGGATCCCCTGCATAGAATAAACTTTCAACGCTGCTGAAGAACTTTTGGCTATATGATGGATCTCATGAGGCTCTCCGAGTATTTGGCGATTGTGATAGAACAGGAGCCTTACAAGTCTTTTGCTAAGAGAGCCGTGGTGGTCTTTCCTGTACCCAAGAATACGCAAAGTATCTTTGTTTTCGCAAGGAAGCCGTCGCCTCGTGTCTGAACTTGTATTGTACAAGGTTGCCTTTACGAATTTTCTACCTCCTGAAAATTAGTCAAGTACGGAGTTCTGGACAGCGTTAACCAGAGGGTATTAGGACTAGCTTCATATATTTACACTTATGCTAAGCTTTCAGCTAAACCTCGGAAAGACGTTACATGACTCTCGTCATGCACCGAATAGGCAACACCCAGGCGACATGGGCCTTTTGAGGCATTGTACACGCCAGTAGAATTTCTTCCAGCGTTAGGATCATTATTCGGTCAATTCGGTCCCTGAGTAAACCTTCGTGCTTTCGGCGACCTCGACTACTACATCGCGAGCGTCACGCCCAGCGCACGGTGACGTTGGTCTCGAACCGCCCCCGTAATTCCGCAGAGCTTAGTTGAGTATCATCTTTGAATCTCGGTGTCTATAGATACCCCGAACTTCATTATCATCCTATGTGCTGAGTAATTATTGCCCCGGAACCTTACTCTCCTTTTCTGCTGAGTTCTGAATACCATGGCGTGGGTTGAGTAGGCTTCCATCAGTGTTTGGTGTGAAAGCTGTATACGGGAATAGGGGCACGTCTGTCAAAATCTACTCATTGAAGTGGGGGGCATAGAAGGAGTCACTGCAAGAGGTAAGGGTTGAAAATTTGATTTTATTCAGAATCGACAAGTGGCTGAATGCTATGCTGTGCGGTGGAAAGATACAGACAAAAAATGAAAAGATCAAAGACAGCGAGCTCAGTGTCATTTTTACACGAGCACACAGCTGTCCTACCATAACTCCTGAATTGCAACAGAATGCAGAGACCTGGAACCAACCCACGTGCATCGATCCCGGTGATGCCAGGCTAAATGAGGGCGAGTCCACTCCGGGGGCACGAGCGCTTTGCCAAAGAAATCGCAGTCGAGTTGCGAGTGGCGCGCGGGGATCCTTGTTAGGACTTGCTACGAGCCGTCACCCGACATCGTCCAGGGACTATCAAGCTTCTGGGCAGTAATTTTATCAGATTTGGTCCCTGTCGTCAAAGCTCCACGGGTTTCAGCGGAGGTTGGCTCCTCATCAGAAGAATAATTGAAAGAAATAGAAGAATCAGAGGCGGAATCCGTTGTCAGCTCAGGCGTGTTATCGCTAAAATAATCTGGCGACCCCAAGAGCTCGGAAACGAACTGCAGGGGCGCGAGTCGTGCGCTATACGTGCTGCTGCTGTCGGACTCATCGCCCGAAGGGAGCTCGTCTAGTTCTGGGGAGCAAAGAAATTGCGCGAAAGATTCATCTCGGCCGAGTTCGGCTAGAGATAGGTCGAGGGCGAGCTGCACATCATCGTCGTATGAGATCTGCTGGGGTTTGGACTTGCGCGCCCGCTTGGCAGGACGCATGGTGTACTCAGGCTCTGAATGGTGATTAATGATATCGAGACCGAAAGCAGGACCACGGATATGCTCATCGTCGTAGAGAAGACCCAGCCGATACAGCTCTTCGATGTCGGGGGCGTCTTCCGGGTAGAGCCGGGCTTTCGTTGTGCGAGGATCCCGGAAGGCATCTTGTCTCTCCAGGGACGGCGTCCGACGGTGCTCGCCCGGGAGTTTGTGGCCACTAGAGGCCAGGTTGCGGCCCTCGGCCGCCTCGTCAGTGCGCCATTGCCGTGTAGAGCGGTGAGTCTGGCCCCGACGTGTCTGTCGGTGCTGACGGGTCCGTTTCTGGTGGTTTGCGGTGAGGACGAGGTCGAGGAGAGGAAGCTTCTGATCGGCGAGCTCTCGGTGCAAGGCGATGGAGCCGTCGGGGTGGAAGTAGGCGCCGTTGTAGTGGGCGCGGGGGCGCGGCCTGCTGACCTGCGAGGGGCCGGGGGGCAGGTACCGCTGACTGAGATCTAGATCTAGGGCATCGCTGCAACTGCTGTGAAGTCTTAGACCCATGCTGGGCAGAAGGTGGCTTTATATACGGGGGCTGTTTCTGGTTGGAGTTTGCGTGTGGCGGGTGGTGTAAGTTAGGACCGGAAGGGAGATGTGTCCTAGGAAGGGCGTAGAAAAGACGTAGAGCAAGTCGACAAGGGGTCTGACGCAAAGGTGCGCGCGGTGACTTGAGACCGGTCGAAGATGATGGTTGTAGTATGAGACAGATGCAATGTCGATGAACAGCAGAGATATAAGTACATCTAGACAGATTACCTCGACGTTGTGAGGCGAAACTGATAATGTTGGCCTCCGACGGGTGAGTTGGGCCTGGCGTAGGCTGTAACGCGTGGGCGCCTTCGCTCATCCCTGTAGCCGGCCTGCAGAACGCTCCCGAAAGCTTAGTATTAGTCCAACTTGGGGATGTTCAAGGGTCCTGATGGTGGGTTGCAACGGCCGCTGATTGGGGACTAAGTGACTGATGAGAAGTGAGTCATGCTTGGCGATGATGAGGGCGCAGCGCGTGCTGTGTTACCTGGCAGGCTGACAAGTGACACGACGTGAGATGTTGCGTAGTGCTTCAACTTCCCATTGCCCTGGTACATGCCTGCCTTTCCTAAGACTCGCACATGGAGTAGAAGAGGCGATGGATCTCATGCCGCATGTTTCTTGCCTTGTTTCTAGAAGCTCCCGAGACACTCATTCCCAGCGAAGTCCGAAAATTGGCAAGGCGGCTATCAGTGGCTACGGTGGGCAGTGGGTAGCCGAGACCAGGGGCAGTCATCAGCGCGGAGGTTTGCCTCCAAAGTTTGCGTGCCTTGACAAGTTGGGTTCTGAAGAGACCACAATAAGATAACCCCAGCGAATGGTTCACAGCATGGCAGATGATTCACACTACATAGATGAACTGGTGAAACTGAAAGGTGGTCCCGAATACTACCAAGTAAGTTCTTGTTCCATTCATTCCATTCGTCTTAGAGAAACCCAACGAGCTGGTTGACTCACGGCACGGGGCTACCGGCGATCAATTGGGTTCACTGCATGATCTCATCCCGGTCGCTAATGCAGCATCGCGATGAGATGACTCCCACATCCCTGACTCGATGAACATCAATACACGTGGATAGATATTACGAGCTGATGAACTTTCAATTGGACTTGATGATTGGACAATCGATTCTGCCCAACACATGATTTAGGGTGGTAAGGCACGCAACTAAGTGCGCGGACATGTCGCCAGCACTTCATATGGGACTTTAAGCACTCATCCCTGGTCCACTTTAACGTCGACGACGCAACACAGACAGAGCTTCTTCAACATCTGATGGAACGTCCAAGACCCATGTCACTTCATGTGATATTTGAAGTGACGACGCGGGGCGGACATCACATGTGCTTGTACTGGCAACAAGCACACTTCACACCATCGCTCATCTTTTCTTGCAATGGTGAAGTTGTGAACACAGTACCATGAAGAGATTTGTCTTGGCCTGTTGATCAAAGGCAAGCTACGCCACGTCCTTGCCGGATATCGTGTCCAAGCATCAATATGTGCCACCGTTAAATTACTTCTGAACACAAAAAATTTTCAACGTGAATTTCAGAACATGACAGCATCTAGTACCCTGTTCAGCAGTAAAGAACAATCTCAATGAATTGAGACTGATGGTGACGATGCCGAAGCAACCTGAATCGATGAGCTCTCTGTGAACGACTGCTTGGTCGGACTCCGCTTGTCGAGGAAGATTTGAGAACTGGGCCGAGTGCGAGTGCCTGAGTGACTCATGTTGGAAGCAAGCGTCGTCGACAACTGAATCACCTTAGACGGCAAAGTCTTTAGCAGTTGCCAGACGTTGGGCATACACGCGACCACAATGCCAACGCCAAGCTCTACGTAGGCCCAGAGAACGACAGCCACAGAGTCAGCGGTAGTGTTGAGCGAGGTTGCGAATGCGATGAGTGTCTTGATACGCAGGATGCTGACGATAGTGAGGCTTCAACTAGTGTTAGTCGACGATGCACAATGGGGGTGGCATGCAGGGGTCGAACTTACAAGACACCGACCAAGAACATAGCCATGACACCAATCTTCTTCTTCCTGTTAAGCTGAAGCTTGTAGATCTGAGTGATCGGCAAAATAAGCATGATGATATCGAGAGTGATGTTGAGTGAGACGTGGCTCAATCCGATCCTGTTTAAGTCGACGCAGTGGCCTTCGTGCGCACCATCCCATCCATTCCAGAAATGCGAGAACGGCTGGCATTGCGCGAAGCATAGAACCACGTAGGATAGCACCACGAGCATGTTGAGGATCTGCATGAGCCACAAGATGCGGCGGAAACCTCGGTTGGGGAAGATCTTCAAGAAGAAGAAGAGGATGGACGCTTTAACGACGCCTAGGCCGATGATGTAGAAGAACTCGAGAACAAAGAGGAGCTGTGACATGCTGAGTATGCTGTAAAACGCAGTCCGAGAAGTTGGTCGTACTTACCTTGAGAAAATAGGTAATCTCGTAGTCATGTAAAGTCCAAATGTCTTTGCCAAGTCCTGCCTTCACGACTGAAAATGTGGTGTTAATTCCCAAGCACCCAATGACTCTCTCTGATGGCGACGAACTCACAATAGAACAGTTCCACAAAGAAACCAATGAACAACGCCTATGGGGCAATTAGAGAGCTAGAAAATCAAGGAGAGGACGATAGTCGCTCACAAAAGCAACGATAATCACAGTGTCATCTGCGCCCCAGGCAGAGAGCTTTGCAATCTTGGTAGCCATCCTCATCATGATGAAGATGATGCCGATGGCAGTAACGACTCCACTGATCAAATGAATGTTGGAAGTTTGGTCACTGTACGGGAAGCCACAATTCGACCATGTTGCATTGGTAACGACTACTACGCCGTCAGCTTCGCCACGTTGACGAACAAATGTGTTTCCGCCCGGACTCACCCAGGCTCTCTTGTATCGTGCATGTTGATTGAATACAGGGCTGCACCGCGGCGTTGAACTTGGAATCGACGCAGAGGCACGCTTGATCCGTGGGGGAGCAGGTTGTCGAGGGAAGGGCTTTAACCATGCAAGTGATCTAGGGTGAATGATAGTCAGCCAGATGAGTCCTTGGCAGACTCGTAATGTGGAATCATGACTTACAGCGCAACTGGGAATGCCTTCCAAGCTGAGTGACTTGGCAGCCACCCCAAGGCCGCCAAGGCTTACCAACAGAACAGAAACCACGCGAAACGAATGCATAATGGAGGGCTCTGTCCGAATGGAAGTTGAACGAGACGGAAGCTTTCAGGGTCCCTCCCACCAACAATCGTTGACAGCAAGGGATCCAGGAACAAGGCCAAGACACAAGGTAGAGAAGGATGATTTAAAGAACGTTTCCTGCGATCAACAGGAGGAGAAGCATGGATGACGGACCAACGCCACAGCTCGCCGTTTGTCCAGCTCTTCAACCATTGAAGGGGCTACGTTCCCAAGCTCGCATCGAGGGCACCACGGCAGATGCAGGGGCCGCATCGAAGCATCAGCCCTCTTGCAAGGCCAGGCTCGTCGTGGCTTGATATTTCATTGTTCGTCTTGCTGCTCGCTAGAGGGGATCTAGCCTGTCGATCTGGGCCCACGCACGGATGCGTTTTTGTATTCGCGGCCACCGGATGAGGGATCGCGTTTGACACCAGTGCCGTCGCTTGGGGAAGACCCAATCATGGCAATCGTAGACCGTCATCGCTACGCCTGACAACGGATGGAAGGAACAGATTCCTATAGGGTGATGGGGGACGGCTAAAAGGCGGAGGCAGCAATCCGCGCCCGGGACGCATCTTTATCAACGCCACAGACAATGCCTGGCTGCCTGTGCGAATGACACAGTTGACGCGAGTGTGTGCCATTCCATCATAGCTACTCAGAGACTGCGAGAAAGCCGACTGAATATAGCGTAAGCCAATGGGCTAAGCGAGGTACCTAGTGCCATCAAGCCACAGCGGTTGATTAAAAACTCAGGGGGGTGCAACTGCATGTGAGCTCCATGGGTAGGAAGAACAACATTCCTTCATCGGTTGGCCCGTTTGATCTTTCATGTCTCGAAGCATTTGACGCCTCTGAGCAGTCCTCAGGAAAGACAATCGCCACCAGCGTTTCCCTCTCACGTTCCTGGAGACTGGAAGAAAAGAACAATATGACCAATCTCGAACGAAAACCATGAAAGACCGCATGCAAGACATTGCAAAGGCCTTTGCGTTCATACCGCCCCGGGCGAGCTTTCCTCGGGAGCCGGAACCTTTGTCTCCACTTTCGGTTCCGGATGCGGGACAGAAGCAACATGTCGACCGATGGTGGCTGGGTTCATCCGGACATGTTTGGTGTCGTGACCATGCGTGGGTTCTAGAAGGACTACCGATCCGATCGATCTGCAGCGTTTAATGACATTTTAGTCGTGTAGGTATTCGAGCCTCCCGATGTCCGGAAACGTCGGGAGAGACATCAAACATGGGAATCACAGCTCATCGGCCGACAATTCCCGGTGACTAGATTGAAATTCTAACAGATGCAGTTGCGAGTTTAACCCGCTTCTAGAGTTTGGTTTCTCACCCGCCAATCGCCCTTCCCAGCAAAAATAGACGTCTCAGCCAAAAAGATGTTTTGGTGGAACCAATTGACGCGACGACGTGTAAAGCAATTTGCTCAACTAAGCAGCAATTTTTTCATCACACGATTGAATTGGTTGAGGCTGGGCCTCGGCAAATATTCCCACCTACCGAACTCCTGGTTCCAGAAACCTAGACATCTTCAGGGCTGAAGGTATAACAAGTCTTTGATGCAGCCATCCGCTGAAACGATGCTAACCATGCAACGCTCCAGTGCTCACCAACTACTAATTGTGCTGCGAGTTGCGAGTTGCGAAATGTGATTCAAGGAGTCGTTCTAGTACGACAATATAATGACCGAGCGGTGTTCCCAGGACTCGTGTGAACTGCCCGCCGCTCGACCCGGTGTACCCACTCCCGATTTAAATGAGGCGGATGCGATCGAAGACTCCCCTGTATGACTTCGGAATGCCGCGGGCCGTGAAGTGTTCAAGTCGTTGACATACGCAATGGGCACCATGACTCGTCCCAATGGCATTGATCATGGATTTTCTGGTTCGGCTGGTGGGCAGTCGAATTTTGTTCCGGGAACGCCGTCAGTGCGCTGTGTTGATCAACGTCGTTTCGAGGAACTTTAATCAATATAGAGTTCAAGTCATATTAGTCCAAACACCTCAGGGGCTACACTGCCGTTGTACAACAATGTCATGAGCATGTGGAGCCGTTGCGGAAGATGAATCAGTATTTAGACAAGTGGCGACTTATAACTCACGAGAAGTTGACAAGACTCACTCAAATCAGCTACAGTCAACTCTTACCCATCATTACTCGAGACTCTACAGACAAACCAAAATGCATATCTCTACTATCTCAACCCTGGGCCTCCTCCTCAGCCTCCCCTTGGCTGCCGTTGCACAATCGCGATGCCAATCGGACACGATTACCACCGATAAAGACAAAGAATATAGCGCAGCGGTCAACTTCGACAGCGCCTCGAAAAAGTACACCGCAACAGTGCCGCCTGGCGACATGTCTCTTACCATTCCTGCCTTAAGCATCACCAACAACGGCGGATACAAGCGACTTTTCTGTCTTGCCAGTGAGCCGGACAGACCACGATCTGTCAGTTGCTTTGCACTTGAGCCAAAGTCGACTTGTGCCTTGCCGGATTATTACGGTGTACCCTTCAGACTCGACACCTACCGTCGTTGAAGGATGACAACTCTAGTGTTGACACTGAGAGTGCTATCGCATCTCTATGTGCTACGGCAGATTTCATCGTCACCGCACACCGCAGAATAAGACAATGATACGGCATACGTCTACGGAGTTATTGGGTACTGGCGATTATCGAGATTGCACTACATCTAATAGAATTCTAAAATAAACTTTGAACCATGGATAAAATTCCCTCGCTTTGCCAAATTTGAGAAGTGATTGTTGTTGATCAAATATACCTCTACAAATGTATTTACTCAAGTATAACACTTCTCCCGATACATACACAGTCTAATACTTCAAACCATGCTTCATTCAGCGCGAAGTCTCTGAGTCTCGCCAGGCATATGTGTAAGTAGATCAGGTATCGATTAAGCTTACTGCAAGAAATGCCCAGTCTACAATGGTCGGTGTTCAAATTTCGCTCTTTGCTCGAATAATTCGATCTGTATCACTGAGATTCAGCAAGGCGTTTTCCGTATCAGGATTTCACTTGCAGTGACGCTGTTGAGCCTGTGGGCACTACATGCGAAGCAACTGCCTAACAATTACCACAAAGATTTTAATTGTTTGTGGCGCTGGCAGAGCCCGCCACCAACCTCAAGCTTCCTTATATTTTGGAACATGCCTCAATGTGGGCTAGTGTGGCTTTTTCACTTTATGCACTGAGTTGGTTTCCTACAGGCAGCACAACTAAAGTCTCACAAATGAAAAATCAGCTTCACCTCTTATAAAGTCTTGTTCCTAGTGATAGTTACTAAAGGTATTAAGTCCTAGAGAAATGACAGCATTCTACCTTCGTAATCGGTTAAACGCTTCTTCCGCGAAAGATCACCGATGCTATGGTTCTTGACCAGCATTGTTGACAAAGCAGTCAACAACAGAAAGATATGAGATCAGTCAACAGTTGCATGCTGTAACCTGCGAAGACGAGGAAGAAACGTTATTGCAGCAAATTTATTGCTTACGAATCAGGTATCGGCTTTGCGCGAGGATCTGGTCACGGACACGGCATCCGCAGACGGACAATGGCGTTCCATGTCCGAAATAGAATCCGTACGGACGGGCTACTCCGGCGGCAAAGATATGTCCGCAGGTTTAGTTCCTTTCTGCCCAGAAATAAAGTTCACCCAGGACCACGAAAGTGTGTTGCAACACTGTCTGTTAAAAGATCTGCTGAGAAATCAATCTGTTCTCGATTCAGGATAGGGAATCTAGTAACGTTAAATCTCTTATCTGTTCTGGCAGTTGTTTCCTGCAGTGCGTTTAAGAATCAGCTCAGCCCCTACGACTGTAAAAGATGGCCCAGATTCGTCTTACATCTAATCTCTGCTCATTGTACTTACCGAAACTTGGGACAAAGGAATGGCCAGCATAAGCCATCAAACAATGTCGTCAATCAATACAGTTGCGGTGTTCGGCGTAAGTCCTCTTCCAAATACCTTTTTACAACAGTACTAGAAGCCGACTTTGAGATGGCGGTTATCACTTAGGTACTCAATTGACTGAAAGTCGTTCCCACCGCAGGTGAAGATAGCCATCACCGACTCCAGTACACAATCGCTACACCAAGCGTTGACAGGACAAGACGCCGTGCTATGTGTCCTGGGCCATACTGTATCTGACAGGCAGGTTGATGTGATCAATGCTACTGCGAAGGTCGGCGTCAAGACGTTCAACCCAAGCGACTTTGGAACTCCCAAAGGGCCCAACGACGTCCCGGAGTACCGCGCTATCCTGAGGAAAAAGGCACAAGCACACGCGCTTCTGGAGGAGAAGGCCAAAGAAGACGACAAGTTCACTTGGACCTCATTCTGGAATGGTTCTCTTCTAAACCGGGTGAGCATTGTACGATGTTGTTTTCACGAGATTCCAGTGCCTAACGGAAGTCTCAGTCTATGGCCTTGTTTCCCAATTTCGGCTTCGACCTCAAGAACCACTCAGTCACGATTTACAACTCAGGCAACGAGTCCTTCACAGCTATGAGCATTGGAAGGATCGGCAAGCCAATCGCTGCAGTCTTCAAGCATCCCGAGGAGACAAAAAACCGATATGTCAGGCTTTTCGCTTTTACAATCTCACAGCGAACAATCCTCGAAGCACTGGAGGGACTGACGAACTAGAAGTGGGATACTGCCACGGTCAGCACGGAAGAAGCCAGGCAAGAAGGCAAGATCAAATTGCAGAGAGGTGACTCTGAAGGGGCATCCTCCCGTGGCTCAACTCTATGAGGATAGAGCCGGCAGATCCGTCCTGGACGGGGCAGATAATGAGTTGCTCGAGGTTGAGCCTGAAGAACTAGATGAGGTGTTAGAAAGGCGATGGCTTGGGCTTAGCGGTCAGGACTCCTCCGGAAGGGTGCTAGTAAGAGCTAGCAAGAGGGACACAAGCAACAAAGGAGCAGCTTGTATATATATCACGCAGGGAGCATACCCCTAGCTAGGAGGCAGATATCAGTGATTCGTCCTTTTAACCCTGAAGGTAGTTGGCTTCTGTGAGCTTCTTCCCTGTGTCGTACACACATTGACAGCACCTCACAAAGTAGTGTGGCATCGGGGGCCGTAATAACCCCTGCATCACGAGATAAAGTATCTTTTGCTTAGGTAAACCCCAAGAACAGAAAGTAATAACGTGAAGGAGCCACGGCAGTCGCCGGTGTATCGCACCTTCCTCAGGGTCCAAGGTCGCTCGGTCCGCACCTTCCCACCTCACTTCGGCTCCTTCCTGCACTAATTACCTGACCTCAGACATACGGGCGCATCTCCCCTTCCGACCCAACCTCCCCGCCTCAGTACACGTCAACCCGTCACAACTTTACAACTTCTTCACGCAGAAAGCACCTTGTTCATTCCTTCAATTCACCAGCGCGCACTACTCTAATCTCTCACTTCTTTTCCCAGTCCCAAGCGAGTGCTTTCCCTGATAGGACGAGCCCAAGCCTTCCATAATCTCCGACATCGCTCATCGATATCACTCACCTCCAGCTTCACAGCTATTCTTCCACCGATCCGACGAACTTTCGCGAATTCTCCTGGTACCTAGACAGAGACACGTCGAGTACCTTGTTGTCGTAAACAGAGACAGCATCGCGATGTACAACTACTGGGAGTGCAACACCTGCAATCGCGGCTTTGGCAGCGAGCATGCAGTCCAGCAACACATGGATGCACTGGGCCATTGGGGTTATGAACATACACCCCAATATCATAGCCGCCCCAGCTATGAATGCAACGATTGTAACGATTGGTATTCCGACGAGCAGGATCTCCGCGACCACGAGGCCGAGAAACACAACTACTGCGGTCTTTGCGACCGCTATTTTAACAACCAAAACAACATCCGGCAGGTCAGTCAATCTCATCCATTCTCGTCTTCAACAGCATAACTCATCATGATTAGCACTTGAACTCTAGGGTTCATCGCAGCACCGGCGATATCCAGTGCCCCTTCTGCAAGCAGACAAGCAACACTGCAACTGGTCTTATCCACCATCTTGAGCGGGGTGCCTGTCCCAACGCCCCCCTGGACCGCGATAAGCTCTACCAGGCCGTGCGCGCCCGCGACCCCAACGGAGTCATCTGCAAGAAGCTTTTACAGTGGCACGCATCTCCTACCTACACCGCCACCGACCGAACATACAATGAACACATCGATGCTTACGAGTGTTATCTCTGTCACCGTGCCTTCTCGTCTTTGAGTGGTCTCAACCAGCATCTCAACTCTCCCGTTCATCAACAGAAACTCTACCACTGCCCGAACCGTCGTTGCGGTCGCGAGTATACCACCCTCGCCGCGGTCATCAACCACCTCGAAAGCGAATCCTGCGGCTATATGCGCTTTAAGGCTGTGCAGAAGAACGTTGGACAGATTCTCGATCCGCGTCGGATGCTTTCTCTCTAATGGAAGGTGCGATACTTGTGAGAGTATTCTCGAAACAGTGGGCGTACGATGTGCGAACATGTGGGTACGGGTCTGCCGCGCGCCATGAAAATACTTTGGCGAGACTGGTGTGAGACGATATGGAAGCGTGGAGCCGAAAAATCGTGGCTGCCAATATGTTGCAACTGTACAAGCTGATCGTGTCGTTTGTGTCTAGATTCCCTCAACGATAGGTCAAGGGATTGAATGAAAGATTTTCTCTGTAATTGATTCGTTCCCCGGGCACGATCCGTCAGGCAATAAGGCACAGTTGATTTCTGCATTGCGGCTCACTCAAAGAGGCATTTACCAATGAAAGGCCTGACTTGCTTTATTGACTACCAATAGGGTGCAGGCGGTTCCAAACGAGATCTGGGCTCGCTTATCCATTCGTACCCATGATGTTGGGGAAAATGCGGACTCACACCCTCCGAAAACCATGCGTATCCGGAACTGCAAACCGAGTCCAGACGCTATGGGGCCGTCTGTCATTGGTGCCATAATAAGCCTTTGCCTGAATCGAGTCCGGTATCCAAGACATATCGCGCTTGCTCCCGCATTGTCGGGCCCAATTGGTAACAGAGACCAACGGAGCCCGTCAAGATGACACCTAAATCAGAAAGCAGCTTGTGAGTGTATCCCCTGGGATCTAGGTTCCTACCAATACATTTAAGGCTGATTCTGTCTGCATTCGAGACTGATGAGGGTCTGTTTCAGTCAGACTTGTCCTTCTCATGCTCTTATCCGGCATATCTTCTCTCAAACGTCATGAGCCTATGACTCTTCAAGAAATAATTACTAAGGTCCTCAAAAGGATTGTAGTCTACCTAGCTCAACAGGCAAACCCTCAGTATTCTGAAACTCGTCTATATCTACCATGGGCTTAGAACAAACGCACAATGGGGACGTAGATGGCAACACCGATACGTCAAAACCCACGCACCCAACACTCAACACCATCGATTTTAACCTCCAAATTGGCGTTGAAGAAATTCTCACCGATGTTGATCCCGATGTCTCTCTGGAGTTTTTGCAGAAGGCCGAGGCTCACTCTGGAAAGCCTCCTCCAACGCGCACATCGAGAGAGGTGCTCGTCAGCACGCACAATAACTATGTTGAGCAGCAACAAAAGTCTGGGCAGCAAACAGGGCCGCGAATGGTAAAGAAGGTCGTGTTGGCACTGTCATATCCGCCGTCTGTCAAGTCTGTGGCGGATCTCACACCGGTACGTAGTTCTCTCAGACATGAGGCAATTCGGCCAGAATCGCATCCGCTTACCCATGTCCAGATGCGCCTTGACGAGCTTTTGGTAGAGAATCATCACGAGGAAAAGTACCTCGTCCTCAGGACAATCGTTCAGCCCTACCCAGGAGCCGGGACTATTACCGTCGTCGAAGATCAACATGGCAGCGTTGATAAGATGGCTCTTTACAATCAGGGCAACTCTACAATTTTGCAGTCTATCCCGGAAGGCTCAATGGTTCTCGTGAAAGAACCATATTATCGTTTCAGCGGCGACAACGACTTCATGCTTTGTGTTGACCACCCCTCAGATATTGTGCTTCTTCGACCAGGCCCAGACGATGCGCTCATCCCAGAGCTTTTCAGGGCGGTGCCAGAGTTCGAGACTGCCGCTGACTGGAAGGCCGCTGGGGATCGAGCCTTTATCTCCAAGAATCTCCCTTTAGCAGTGGCGAAGTGAGATGAACCACCCTTTCTTCCAATTGAATACGGGCTTATGCGAGTTTTGTAGTTACACCAGGGCTCTAGAATTGGCCTCAGAGAAAGACACCTCCTTCCTGATTGATGTTCTATTGAAACGAGCGGGGATCAATCTTACCCTTAATTGTTATGACGGCGCACTATCAGACGCTCTCTCCTCGAGAGGGGCATCCTCAGACTGGAAGTCGCATTTCATTGCGGGCAAGGCGGCTTACCAACTCACGGAATTCCAGATGAGCAAGCTACACTTCGACTCGGCTCTAGCACTCAAACCCGAGGCAGCCAACATCCGGAAGGAATACGAAAGATGCGAAGCAAGACTCGAGGAAGAAAAAGGCAACTACAATCTCGCAGATATGACAGCGAGTGTCACTTCCAAGAACATCCACATCGACAGAGCAAGCTTTTTGTCACGCACCCAAGTCAGAGACTCACCACACCACGGGCGCGGCCTCTTCGCCACAGAAAACATCAAGGCCGGGGAGATGGTATTCGCAGAGAGAGCAACAAGTGTTCCTAACGAATTCAATCCAGAACACAACGCAGCTGCAGCATACGCCCAGCTCGTGGAGATGTGCACAGATAACCCAACAATTCACAAGAAGGTCCTAGACCTCCACGGAGGGTCCTACAAGCGCACCGGCCAAGAAGGCACACTTGTCGACGGCAGACCAGTCATCGATGTCTTCCTTCTCGAGTCTATCCGCCGCAAGAATTGCTTCAGTGGCGCCCAGGTGTCGGCGCAGGCCGCGAATTCAGAATGGAACATGTGGAAGCAGGGCATGTCGCGCGGGCTCTGGGTGTATTCGGCCTATGCCAACCACGCGTGCCTTCCCAATGCTAACAGGTCCTTCATCGGAGACATGCTCATCGCCACGGCTACTGTGGATATTCCTGCCGGCACTGAGATTACACATATTTACCTGCCTCCTAAGGCGGCGTACCTCCATCGAATGCCGCAATTCCGCCGCAGCTGGGGTTTCGTCTGTAGCTGCGCCCTCTGTGCCGGTGAATCCGGGTCCTCGACGGAGCAGCACCAGAAGAGGAATACTGTTCTTGCAGAGATCGAGGCCCTCATCAGGAGAAAGCGTCCAACCAAGTTCTACCCCGACGCGATGATTCGACAGGTCGAGAAGTTAGCAAACAAGCTCTCTGGTCTTCATGAGAAAGAGGTCTACGATGACCTTGCATTACCGCGCCTCATGCTCGTCTGGCCGACGATGTGGCTCGTGGAAGTATGGCACACCAGGAAGCAATGGAAGAAGGTCGTCAAGTGGAGTAGTGAGATTTTCCGCAACTTTGGCTTCGTCGACCCGGTGAGAGAGGGGAGGCTGTGGATGTATAAGGACACGCAGGCGGTGACGACGTTTGAGGTCATAAGGGCTTTGAAATGGTCGGCCGAGGCCTACACCGCACTGGGCGAAGGGGCATTGGCGAGAGATTGTTTGGATGCTGCGAGGACTGGGTTGAAGACCATGGTTGGGTTTGTCACAGAAGACACATTTGCAACGTTCAAGTAGGCCGTTTGTCATTGTGCTCCTGGCATCGAGCGGCCTTCCGTCCTATCACATTCTTTGCTTACCTCTCAAGTCCGGACGTTCCGCTCCCTCGGTAACTTACGGGTTGCGCATCGTACGGAAGGAAAACGAATAATTTTGATTGCGCTATTTGTTGAATTCACAGGATAAGAAATATCAGAGGCTTGGCAAACGGCGCTCTTCTTGGCATCGCGGACGTTGAGCATGAATCAGGGCATAGCGTTATCGCTGCGAAGAACCCCTTCTTGGCACTTCAAGGTTTTCAGCTGTGTGAAGTCTCCCAGCCATCAGCCTGTGAGACTGTTGTTTTTCCCCAAAGCTGTGAGCACGTGGGACGCCAGGAATTGAGTTTCGACGTGTGTTATGGGCCCTTTGAGCACAGAATTGAAAGTAAAGCATGGCTTCTCGCTTCTTACTTCGCTATATCTTATTCTTTCGGGCATATTTACCCAATTGTTACGTATTTCCCAACATGTCATCGTGCGCGGATGAGTTGCACCGCATTCGTTTCTCCAACGTTGTTACCTGCGAGAGTCCATTCCGGGAATCTTCGAGCTCGGCGCAAGGAAGCATCACATTCCCCGCGCGTTCAACCTCCACTCACCACCAACAACACCAGCCAACTCTACAACATCACCTCCAATCCCTCACAAATGGCCCCGACAGACCAGGAAACAGGTCGCGTGCTTATCGTTAGCCTGTGAGGGGAAATCGACAATGAA
This sequence comes from Colletotrichum tamarilloi, assembly GCF_030869305.1. Taxonomy (NCBI): domain Eukaryota; kingdom Fungi; phylum Ascomycota; class Sordariomycetes; order Glomerellales; family Glomerellaceae; genus Colletotrichum; species Colletotrichum tamarilloi. The sequence goes on from NW_026849456.1 coordinate 27,380, forward strand.
GCGGGGTACGCAGCAGTGAAGCTGCAAGCCAAGAACACTTCTGCCATCGATGCTTGGCTTCCCCCACCTCGTGGGAGGTCGGTCAGCACTTCTTCGGACAACGCCGATCTCAATCCTCGTGATAAGTTCGGTTTTCTTGCTGCTGTGAATGTGATGAGTGAGCCGGGCTCCCCGCTGACGCTCTTCCCTTCCCCAAAGTCCTTCCATGCCGGCCCCGGGAATGTGGGAAGAACTTTACGCGGCAAGTACTTGGACCTTCTATGTTGAGTTAGACGCTTGATCGTGAAAGAGGAGGTTTAAAACGACCACCCACGATGTCTTGGCTCGTGTATATCACCACAACTCCCGCCCCTCCGTAAAGATGTGCCTCCATTGCCAATCCAACCTTCACCCCAAGTGTCATTCGATCTTGGCCCTTTGCCTCGTGGACTGTGCTCCGTAGCATTCCACGATGTCCGCCTCCGCCCTCGCCCTGGTCCTCTTGGCGTCCGCGCCCTTGGCCACCCTCGCCCAAACCTTCCAACGCCTCGGCGCCTGCCCAGACCTCGGATGCGTTTTCCCGCCCGACCAAGCCCATTTCCTCCCCGGCCAAAACTTTGACATCCGCGTCGAGATCCACGCGCCGGTTAACGGGACCGAGGCCTTCAACGACGGCGTGCCGGACCCGGAGTTCACCCTCACGATTGCGAGCAATAGCGAGCCCGAGGGCAAGTCTGTCGTCGATTTCTTTGGGATCGAGAAGGAGCCTGAGCTGGAGACATGGACGTTCTCGTGGTATGAGGATCTGTTTGCGCAGGATGCGGGGAATAAGTCTGTGGTGAATGTGGCGTCCAAGGCTTACCGTCACTTGTCACTGTACGAGCCGGGGAACTACACGGTTGAGTTGAACTATTACAACGGCACGAAGAAGACCCTGGCGGAGTGGCTGGTTCGTCCTCTTGCTGAGGAGAAGAAGGCCAAGAATGTGATTTTGTTCATTGGGGACGGTATGACGACGAACATGATTACGGCTGCACGCTTGTTGGGTCACAAGAGCGTGAATGGTAAGTATCAGTCGAGGATGCAGATGGATCAGTTCCCTATCTTGGGGCACCAGATGGTGAGTTGCGTTGGCGGAGGGAAAAAGGCGAGATGAACCGTGATCAAATGCTAAACTGAGAGTAGACACATTCCGTCGACAGCTTCATCACTGACAGCGCCAACTCTGCGTCCGCGCTATACTCTGGCCATAAAGGCACATCGGACTCCATGGGGTGAGTTCATGAACCAAGGTCTTTGCGAAAGAAACCAAGTGTTAATCGTATTGTAGTGTGTACTCCGACTCATCGGCAGATGACTTTGACGACCCCAAGGTCGAGACGATTGTAGAGATGGTAGTTCGCGTATGGGTAAGCCGTATTTCACGCATCCGGATTCTCTTTTGGTAGCTGACACCTCATAGGGATCCGCTTGGGGCGCCGTGACAACTGCTGCTCTCGACGATGCCACTCCAGCAGCATTGACCGGTCACAGCAGATCTCGATCCAACGCCGGCTCTCTCATCGATCAAGCCCTCAATGGCATGACGAACTACTCTTGGAGCAGCCACCCCGGCCCAGACGTCTACTTCGGCGGCGGTGCCTCGACTTTCCTCCCCGGGGCAACCTCGTACGAGAGCAAGGACTACTACGAAGAATTCCGCAAGCAAGGCTACTCCGTAAGCTGGAACGCCACGTCTCTTCGCGAAGCACCCATCGATTCCCCAGCCCTCGGCGTCTTTTCCACCTCCCACCTGCCCGTCTGGCTCGACAGGAAGATCTTCAAAGACAACATCGCCGCACTCAAGACCCACCCCTCCGGAGACGGCTCCGCGCCGCTCGATCTCCCAGGCCTGAAAGACATGACTCTCAAGGCCGTCGATATCCTCCTCGAGCGCAGCAACGACACGGGCTTCTTCCTCATGTCCGAGGGCGCCTCGATCGATAAGCAGATGCACGCGCTAGACTACGACAGAGCCCTGGGCGACCTCCTCGAATTCGACGACACGATCCGCGCGACGGTGAAGAAGCTCAGCGAGGCAGGGGAGCTCGAGAACACGCTCATCGTAGTGACGGCCGACCACGGTCACGGCTTCGACGTCTTTGGCGTCGCTGATACGAAGTACCTCGCCGCACAGGACACGGACCGCAAGAAGCGCGACGCGATTGGCATCTATGAGCGGTCTGGCTTGTCACAGTATACCGTTTCCCGGCCAGACGGTATCGAGTACGGTACTGGTCCTAACTTCCCGTCCAATTGGAGCCCGCGGTACGCTATTGCGCCTGCGTTCGGTGCCAACCCGGATCGGAATGAGAATTACCAGCTGCACGAGAGCCCCCGTCGGGTGACGGTGAGCGGTGAGGACGGATACGTTGCGAACCCCGAAGATGGCGAGGATGGTTTCTTCGTTCCGGGTACCATCCCGACGTCATCTTCGTCAGGTGTCCATTCCCTGACTGATGTGCCCGTCTTCGCTATGGGGCCCTGCCAGGAGACGTTTGCGGGTGTGTACGACAACACGGATGTCTTCTTCAAGATTGCTTCTTGTCTTGGGCTTGGACAGTCTTCACCGACACCCAAGAGGAAGTGATTGTATGGGGCGCATGGGTTTCTGAGCCAGGGGGTAAGAAACACATAATTAGTCGTAGGCAATTCTAGACCAAGTCTGCCTCTCGATGACGGGTATGCAGAATCATCTTGCAGCAATCAACATTTTCCGTTCCAAATTGCAGCCTCTGTGCATCCTTGACCTGCCACACTTCTTCCATGTCTTCTTGCACGCGTCGGAGGGAAGGCAGTTGCCGATTTTGATACATCTCCCTGATCCTGACAAGAACCATTTGACGTAGGTGGGCCTCGACAGATTCGCAGCCGCCAGTCCATAGAGGCCACGCATGAGCAGAGACGAAGGATGATGTGATAGGCACTTTCAATAGGTGGTAGATGCACTGCTCTGCGTAGTATGGCTTGGTCGACGATTCTCCGTCGTCCCAGACTCGATAAAGGTACACAATCGCTGCGTGTTTGTAGGCTTGGATCGTGTGCTCAATATCAGGATCCCCTTCCTCAGAGAAGCTGAATTCCAATAGGTTTCTTTTGATGACGTAACCCCTCTGCTGGTGCGCTTCGCCGGATTGCCCTTGCATCTTGCTGATCGTACTGACGATGGAGACGACTGAAGTAAGCTTGGCCAGACTATGCAAGCCTTCCAGAGGCGCGACATTCGTCATGCTCAACAGCGGCTTCGATGCGCGAGAAATGGATGACATGACGTCGTGGTAGAAGCAGAGGCTGAGCAGAAACCGGGCGCTCGAAGTATTCCAGTTCGCGGGTCCTCCCGAGTGCATGATGACGGCTTTGGCTCCAGCCAGATGATCGATTTGGCTGTCGGTATTGAAGAGGCGGTCCGAAATCTGGAGCATCAGGATGGTGGCCAGCGAGAGCTCCGGATTCTCGGCCTGAATTGAACCTCGTAAGGATGACAAGGCGACGAGCATATGGCGTGAAGATAGCGTTTTGAGGTTACTGTCATTCCGGAGGATGGCGAGGTGGCCCGCCGCCATGGAGGAGATTGAGAAGAGCAGAGCTGTGGAGCGGAGCATCATGGGCGTGAGGTGGACGAGGAACGGGTTCTGCACACCGGATGCCATCGATATGACACTCGCTAGTGACCCATTCCAATGATGCAGCAAGTAGCGGTTCATTGGGGAGACATCTGGCGATAGATATGACGGATTCCGGATGAGACTGTCTGGGCTCGATGTCGACGTCGCCGTCATCGAGCTGGAGCTAGGCGTGGCGGGCTGCTCATCGCTTGAAGGCGGTGTGACCTTCCGAGGTCCAATACTGCCCTTGGACTTTGGACCTTTCTTCTTTGTAACTCTCCCGCCGTCTTTGGGGTCGTCGGCTGACTTCCATCTCACTCTTAGCCCGTACCCCTTGCATGTCTTGCCCAAGCGGACACAGCGGCCGCAATGAGGCTTTGCTTCGTCGCATTTGTAGCCCTCATCTCTGTCATTGAACTTAGTACCAAGATTCCATCGTCGGAGGATAAGGGATCTTACCGGCATGTGAGGCACCCTGTTCTACTCCTCTTGTGCGGCATCTTCGAGGTGGATTCCGGCACAAACACAGCATGATTTGAGGGGTCGCCGATGGATTGATTCTTCAGCAAAAGTGGGGTTCGACGTCCCCTTTTGCCAGCGGCGTTTCTATTCTTAAGTCCGAAAGTTGGTGATCTTGGCATTCACCAACGACTCATGAGCATGTCTAGTTCCACCAGTTCGGTGAGTAGAAGAATGTGAATCATCAACATCTTGAGAGAGTCTGATCAGTTATGGGTTGGCGATCATCGAGAGACGCATGGCAAGTTTACGGGGAAGACATCCTGGTCCCTAGTGGAATCTGGAATACTGGTCTCGATGCGATTGAATGAGTGATACTAGCTATCTTGAGGTGTGAGAATACTCCTGGGGCGCTCATGATGTCGCAGCATGTGAATGGTTTCCATTGACTTCAAGGTGCTCGGTGAAGTTCTTAAGAAGCGCTGCCCACGCTTCCCCTACACATGGTTGTTATGTCCACCACGACGTGCGAAGCCTTTCATCCAGCATCAGTCAGGACGTGGATAAAGTAAGGCAGCAATGCTTGATAACATCGAGATATTTCAACAAAATGAGACCTCAAAAATCTCGGTATATGGAAGTTGATCTTCTCGGCAATCTAGTCCGTAGGGCAAATCTCTCGACTAGCGACGTTGGCATTTAAGCCTGCGGCGAAGTTTATGACGAAACCCCGTTCACATCTTTCTAACATGCTACGAAACAATCATTGAATCTATGCGCCTTGATCCTTTAACCTCTGCGCGTTGGTAAAGTCATCATAATTTCGCAACCTGTGAAGCTGATTGCTGACGGCATATACTTCAATTCTTTTTGAATCCAAGCGATCAGTGCAATCACGCCATAAACCTTTAGAGGTGGGTCACACGCCCGCTGATTGACTTGCAGACTCATCCAATTCACTCATCCTATCAGTTCAGAAAGATGGAAGATATCACAAATCAAAATGGTCTAAATAGTGTCCTTGTCGTCTTGTACGCTTTCAAGGACCAAGCTCGAGGATGGGCCCAATGAAGATCCAAGAGCAACGAAACCCCGCACAAAGACTTGTTTTTGTACTACAACTGAGGTGGTATGAACAAGATTTTTTGACTCGAAGAAAAGTTCGCTGTGCCTGCATAGTCCACGTAATATTCCGAGAGGGAACACATCCCGTTGGGTCGGGTAAGCTGGGCACCCGGCCCGTGGTCTTTGAGCAAGCAAACATACATCATTTGTTTAGGCCAACATGCCCAGTAGCAACGCAGCATCCTCCAATACTGGTAATGAAAGACACCAATATGCATTGGTTGCAGTTTAGCGGCTCTCATATCACTGCATAGTGGTAGAGAGGATAAAGGGAATCGGCTCAGGGGTGGGCATCCGGTTGGTTTTGAGCGATCTTGGTTGCAGCTTTTGATCAGTCAGGGGCCAGGCAGTTTATGTTGCGCATGAGGCCAATCCAGGTCAAGATACTGCCTATCGTTGCCAAATTCCATCGACGGGCGGGCCTGTTCCTGCAGTCCAAGATACGACTCGACTCACATTCGGATCGTCCGTCTGTTCCTTCTTCTACTTCCTCATTTCCCTACACATAATGTATCTATGGGAAGAAAAAATCAATTTGCGGCATTATCCAATATGATTTACTTCTCCTTATCTATTCATTTCATTCTCACGGCTTCTGCATGGGATATTTTCTCCGAGCCAGCTGCGTACTGGAACACCTCTGATGTAGCTTGGGTCCTCCTGGACGTAGTTAGGATGGTCTTAGAATGTAATTTCGGGCTTTTCGAGATGAAACTATTAGCTAGAAGCTACTACTGGGAATCATGAATTCCCATACTCCGAGTAGTCGGTAAAGACATGAGCTCTTCCACTAATGTGCCCTTACCAACACTTCTGTCTTGGCCCCTGTTTACCCAGGAACAGGTTGCCACCAGAACTCACCCCGATGCTTGGTTAGCAAATATGTACAGGGTTTGAGGTTATTCTTTGACAAACCGAGTGAAATGTTCGCATGTTTGGCGATTTGAAAGGGTTGATTTGGACATCCATAATGTTTGCCATCTACCCCTGCCAAAATCCTTTATGGCATGCACTTGATCTTTTCAGGCAGTTTGCCAATCGCGTTGGTTTGCTCGGGCTGATGACCCGGCCGAATATGGACTAGCAGACTACATTCAACAATGAAGATGAATGTGAAGCATGGAAACTGAAGGCATATAAAGCAGGGGCTGGATATTCTGTCCAATCGCCGGTCATCATCCAACACCATTCCCTTTCATTCGCAATTCAAATACCCTTAAGTCGTCCCTTGCAAGACTATGCGGCAATCAACATCCGTTCCTTCCTCTTAGATCTGGAACTGGTGTTTAGTGGCCCTTCAAGTTCTATCATGTTTGCGATGTGACGCGGAGAGTAAATCAATCCATTGCAAGGGGGAATAGGAGCTGTTCTCGCAGCTAGGCTCTAGATACGCCACCGTAGGAAGTTCCTCGTGTAAAACTGAAGCAATCCCGCAATCTTCTTTCCAAATATTTGAGACACCCTTGTGTTCCATGGTTCGTGCTCGTTTTCAATGTTCTTTATCTAGTATGCGCCGACATCTTCACCGCACACTGCTGGAATACAACCTACCATGTCGAGTCCAGAAAAGGGTTCCGAGGCTTGGAAGGCCCAGGACAAAGGCCCGGGAATCATTACAGTTTGCTGGATCTTCACCGCTCTGAGCACATTATTTGTCCTTGGCAGAGTAGTAGTCAGGTGGAAGATCATGAGAAAATTCCACAGCGATGATTATTTTGTCATCGCAGGGCTGGTATATTCTATAATTCTCTTCACACCGCCGTTTGGGACGTTTCCTGACAATAGCAGGTGTGCGGCTACATTTCCACTTCGCTCTCGACACTTGCAGTATACTCTGGTATTGGCAAACACCTAGAGCTGCTCACTCTGGAGCAACAACAAGATGGCATGTTGTGGACGACTGCCGCCCAATGCCCCGGCATCATGTCTTTCGGCCTACCTAAGCTGGCAGTAGTATCACTTTTGACACGACTAATGAACCCTGGCGTATACCATAAGTGGTTCCTGTGGTGGATGGGGATATGGTGCCAGTTGACACTTTTCGTGACAGTTGGACTTCTGATAGGGCGATGCACACCAGCAAGCTCATTGTGGGACTTTTCCATCCAGGGGACCTGTTTCAGTCCGGACATTCTGATCAACTTCTCGATTTATGCAGGCAGTAAGTCGTTAGTGATGGCATAATTGCTCTCGAACTGACTAGAAGTACAGCATTTTCGGCCTTCGTTGATGTCTACCTAGCCGTGTACCCGTCCATCATTCTATACCGACTTCAAATGCCGATTAAGAAAAAGATTGCACTGTCCAGCGCTCTTGGCATTGGCGCAATGTAAGCAATGTCAACCGGTAACCGTTCACTCTTAACTTCTGATTGACGATATCCTGCCACAGTTCAGGCATTGTCGCCATCTATAAGACGACACGCCTCCCTTTGCTCGCGAGTGAAGACTACTCGTGTAAGACCTGTACCCACCATTCAGATGTCCAGGGTACCATTTTGCTAACTGAAGTTCCTCCTTTCCAATAGATGAGACACCTGACCTAGTAGTTTGGACAGTGTAAGTCGCAGTCGGCGTCTCGGCTGTGCAGAGTCGCAGCCCGTGGCGGTGATCAAACCCTTCTAACTAGAGTTTACAGGATCGAAGGCAGCACCATCATAATAGCAAGCTCCATCCCTGTCTTGCATCCGCTCCTAGAGCTGATCCTCAAACGCAATCCCTTCTCGTCCGCAAGAGCATCCAGGCCAACGGCAAAATCCTCCGACAATAACACGGGATCAGCACCGAGTAATTATCGGCCATCACGCGTGTACGGAAACTACGAATATGAGCTAGGCCAACGCAAGGCGAAACCAAAGCCCAGAGATGATCTCGGATTCACCATTGTTGAAGGGGAAAGTCAAGAGAACATCGTTTTCGGAGAAGGTAGATCGCGAGCTCAAACAGCTACGTCTATTGGCAGTCATTCTAGTCAGCCTGAGGATGGAAGGATTGTCCGTACCGACGTAGTCACTGTATCCTACGATGAGAATGGACGAGCAGGAGAGACGTCGGCTTCAAAGCGATGGAGACCTGTCTGAAGGACAGATTTCTGTAGGCTCTATTGCCTCAAGTCATGGGGCCCGTGGAACCTTGACTCATTAGAAAAACAACCTGTGCGGGTAGTAATAATTGGTTTAGTAATTATGTAAGTGACAGTCTGCGTTGTTTATGGGTTCTGCATTCTGTTTTTCCTTCCCTGCACTGGAAAGGATACTACCGCCATCATAATGTACGCTGAATTTATCATTGTTCCAACATCCAAAAGGTCAAATTTCGATGCAATACCGGTAGTATTCAAACCAGATGATATCGTTGGAGATTCGCATGATCGCGCAGTTGCGGCGACTCAATCACAATCAAGCATTGTGAGACATGTTATCCATGCCCATCAGCAAGTGGTCTTATTCAAAGAGAAACAGCGGCCTGGAACCGGCTGAAAGATGTGCAACTAAGAAAGTTGTCGGATGACTGGTATTCAAGTACACCTAGTAAGAGGCAAACTCGTTCCGAATGAAGGCCTGGCGAGGATCAACATCGCCCAAGCCCCAACCGCCCAGCTCCCATGATTTGAATGATTAAAAAGTAATTTGGACAAAGCCGCTAAACGCCGTTGCCCATAAGTCGTCTCCCGTGCACCATCGCTTCCCAATACATCGACCAATTGGAATGGAGTTCTCTAGCAAGCGCCTTGTACGGCCTGAAGTAGTGGGTCAGCGTAATTATTCAAAACTGTGTGAGATTGAAAGTACATACCATTTGCTGGTTCTCCATGTTCTTCTTGATACCACCAGAGAAATCCATCATAAGTGACTGGACGACGGGCATATCTTGTGCGGGGTTGCCGGTAAGACCAGCAACCTTTTGCAACTCAGAGAGCTGGGCGTTGGCGACCTTGGCTTCAGGTTAATACGGGTATTCATAGGTTTAAAGGGGTTCCAGTCACTTACAACAGCGAGTCCCTGGGTGGCCATATTGCCAGAAGGAGCGATAAGCTGGTTGGCCTGTCTGACCTGGATACCGTCGCTGACGAAAGACAGGAGGTTGGACTTGGCGGTCTGGAACTGCTGGGGGTTGGGAGGGTTGGCCTGAAGAGCCTGCATAACGGCGTTGACACCGTTGACCTCCTGTTGCTGGACCTCGATGTTCAAGGCGATGCCACCAGCCAGAATCTTCGCCTCGGCGCAAGCGGGGGTGTCTCCGGCCGCCGGGGCGGGAGGGGGAACGGGGGCGGCTCCTCCGTTCATCTGGGCAACGGCCAGGGTGGCGAGGGACAGGACAACAGCGTAGGCCTTCATTGTGACGGTTGGTGGTGATTTACGATTATTCGATAAAGATTGTATATAGTTGAATTAAAGTTGGTGGAGCCTGTCCGAGGGCGAGTAATGACCGTTTGCTGCAGTTGACGATGTTGTCCTATTGTCCGAATCCAGATCCAGTGCAGAGGCAAGAAATAACTTGAGAAAAGGCCGGGCGGGCATCTGGTCTTATAAGTCTAAACGGCGAGACGCACACTATCTAAGCCGGCCTCAACTTCACGAAGGAAAATCATGAGATGAGGCCGCCCCCCTGGGGGCTGTCCAACAGGAAGTACGAAGGCGGGCCAGCAATGGAGGTTGAAACTTCCGGATGATAGACTTTCTAGAGTGTTTTGGGGCGGTCGCCGAGTCGCTGTGCTGCTTGTTTCGAACCTTGATAACGTTGGGACGAAGAAAGGATTTCCCTGATTGTCCATCTGCACAGACGATGCATTGAGGTGCAGGGTATCAGAGTAGCCACACAGCCCACGAATCACGTCTTCGGGTTCTCCCTGTCGGCAGCTCATTCCTTCCCCCTTCCCCTGGCCGCGACTCAGTAGGGCAGAGAAGGGAGTCCGAACATGTTGAGGGGCCATGGTTTGCTTGAACAGAGCCGCCGACGGCACCCTACCAGACGTCACAACTTCACGTCTCGGACCTCGAACTCTCTTTGGAAATGGTGGCCATCCTTTCCCGCCTCGCCTGGTCTTTTGATCCCTTTTTCTACCGTCTTCTTGGGGCATCTTTGGCCACATGGTTACTCGTGCCGGCTTGCAACATGGCTACATCCATGACTCGTCTGATGGACGTTTCTTCTGCCCAAAAATCTCCTTACTCAAAACAGCCATGCTCCCGAGAAGCTTAAAGGACTTGTCCGCAGCTACAACAGGCTAAGCTTTGGGTTAGTCATCTCCCGTCATTAAGAAATGTTACACACAAATGGATGTCCAAATGGTGACACCATCCTGTCCAAAAAGGAACGGATGGCAGTTCAGACACCCGTCCTCAAGAACTGCAGGTCGGCGGTCTAATTCGTTTCGTGCAGCGCTCCCTGTCTCTTTCGCACTCGAAAAGATAAGACAATGGGGTTCGCATCCTGGTTTACTTGGTCCAGCTTCTACAGCACACGGACAACTGAAAAAGGCCAGCCATTGTCACAGGCCGTGTTAGTGCCAAGTATAGTCCCCTCGCTCAGTTGCCTAACATGTGTGCTCAGAGCGACTTGTGAAGCACTCTAGCGGGCCTTGGAATTCGGTTGTTGCCCCCTCCGATTCGCGCCCACCTCGCAACTTCTCCTCGGCCTCCCACACGGGACGCATGGGAAAACGTTTCCTCGGATTTCAGCAAACCTTCGCGTGGCTTATCCCATTCATTTGGCCCCCGTTCAAGATGCCCCTACGCCGTCGGGTTTGCGGGATGAAGCCCGTTCTCTGGATCTTCTGCGCGCCATCATGGGCTCTTGTGAGGTTCGCTCCTGTTTCCAGGGACGCTAACTAACATACATTCCACGCTATGATTGAGCAGAATATCTTCAATTCGGGGGTTGTCCGATCAGGATATACGCTCTGCTTGGTGCATCATGTTCCACCACGCCATCTTGACACGGGCATCGCTTAGATATGTCAAGTATTCCTTAAAAGAGTGAATATTATGTTCCTTCGCACGCCAATGAAACCATGATGTCTTCAAGTGCCCAGGATTTGCGTGCCCAGCATGATGCGCGAACAGTTTTCTCGGCGCATCTTGGCAACAGGCCGATCCCGATTGCCAAGCTAGTTGCAAGCGGTCGAACCAGAGACACGGGTACGAAACAGCATGACAGAAAGACGCGACAAGTGTAAGCGCGCGTGATTCTAGAGGTGGCATTCGCGCTACGTTATAGCCCATCATAAGTGATGCCTGACTCGGCCGGGCTGTGCTGACGTGAAAGCGCTGGCGGAACCATTGCAACCGATGGCACAGCAGAATACCTAAGTGAGCCCACCTCGACCGGATTGAGGCCTGTGAGACGAAAGCACTGTTCACAGTCAGGGCGGGTAAACAATGCTAAGACGGAAGCCCAAACGAATTGTGAGTGATATCCAGGTTTGCCAAACTCTACGAGACTGGCCACCCGCTGGATGAATGAAAGTGACAAGCGAGGAAAACGAGGCGACGAGCTCCGACAATAAGCTCAAGCTTGTGGGGATTCCGCACCCTATGACGGCTATGCAGAGGAATCAGGAGGGAGGGTAGCAACAGGCCACTTTCCCAGCCCTTTCGTCTGAAGATTGCATAAAGGGAAAGGTTGTCTTCAAGAGTGGTGTCTCGAGTGTGAAGTATCCAGTTGCCTGAGGTCTCGCCAGCCAGCGGGGGCTTTGTCAAATGCGACTCGACAGGGCAGCCTGAATGAGATGTCCTGAACGTGTAGCTAGGGGCAAACTTAAAGACCCTGTTGTAGAGCATTTCCCCTGCGTTAGCGTAGGGGATCTGGGAGATATACCCTCTTGACGCTAGGATTCCTCAGCATCACGAAGGGAAGAGTTCAGTCTGTCAGAGATCGATTGAACTAGTCGTGTCCTAGATCCATCTTTATTTCTCTCTTCATACCTTACAGCAACGGTGCGACCGCACGCCTGGGATTCAACCAACTAATGAGAACAGCCCACATTCCGAACAAGTAAGTTGACAGACTTTCCGATATTTGGGATGGAAAATGCGTTCAAATCAGCCGCAAGATAAGATCAACAACGGCTAAAAGGTCGTCAAAAAGTCAGCCGACAATAAAGCGAAGAGGAAAGATGTTCCGGATGTAAGCCAATCGCTACCAGTCTCAGGTCCCCTTCGGGTCCGCGACTGTGCATCTGCGGTGCGGGGAGCGGGGAGCTCGGAGTTCGGGTATCTCAGGCGCAAATCCATGAGGGACAGGGATCTCATCGTTTGATCGAAGCCAGTTGGTCTGCGTTGGTGCGTGCTGTGGACGTGTGCCTGGCGAAGGTCCGGCCTGTCCCGCGCGTCGCCCATTCGATGCTGAAGTAAGATAGACGGGTGGTCCTGATTTCAATGCCGGTTGAGTAGACGTTTCTGTCAAAGTCAATTTCGACTGCGAGGTGCGTCGACCACAGCCTGGCAAGTCAAGCGAACCCTGAGAGTCCCAAGCCTATGGTTGGAAAGCTCCTGATTGATGAGTTGATGAGGACCGGACACCTTGGGATTCCATCGTTGCGATCAACGGCCGAATCACTGTGCGGCTCATTTGAGTGTGGAACAACCAATGTCTTTTTTTCACATGATCGCCCACTCATGACATTTACAATACACCTCGTAACGAAAGTGATGCCGGATAAAGCTATCTAGCAAAGCAGCATGATGAGATGATAATTCACGCGACACGTGAGGACTGCACAAGATTGAAGAACGTCTTCCTTGGAAGCATTCAACAGACAGAGGGTTTGAATAGCCTATTTATAAGCAGCGAAGACTCTCGGATTAGGCAGAGAATTGCGTATGGTTTGTTGAATTCAAGCCCTGGTCTCCAACTATGTGCTGAATGCCGGCAGTGAGTAGATGTGAGTAATCAGCTTGGGTGAAAGTACACGTTTAGCAGCCTCTTTGACTTATTTTCTGCAATTACAGTGAGGTCGAAAGCAAGTTGAGAGATAGTATTTAGCATTGAAGTAAGCGGAAGGCATATATGTCTTTGAAAATGACTTGATTCCTTTAGATCAGGGACCCTCAAGGGAGCACAAATATGTAGTACTTATGTACTTGTGCAAGACCAGACGTCGTCTCAGGGCAACTAGAATAGTAATACGGGCACCAATGGGCAGCGTCAATTATGACGCCGCTAAAGAGAGACCTAGGAGCGTATGTATCTTCAGCAACCGATGGGATGCTTTGAGCCGTTGACCATGGCTATATGTTTGTGCGGAAGGTGCTTAATCTGGCATATCAAACCTTAGTTCACGATCTTGCGTTACACTATGTTACGCATGAGCTTAGGCAACTGATCTACTATGGCGAGTCGATGTGATTCATCCTACTCATGTGTTTCACGTGGCCAATTCCTTATAACGTGGAGTTCGTTCCGATCAACTCGCTACCAAGGTGCTACTCATCACCTATCTCATACCGCTTTAACCTGTTGAAGACCTAAAGTTGCACTTCGAGCTACTTGTAGTGCCTCTGTGTGTGTGTGTGTGTGTGTGTGTGTGTGTGTGTGTGTGTGTGTGTGTGGCACTTCAATACTCGCTCGGGCATTAGGCCCCTGGCGACCGCCTGCGAGGCTTCATAACCGATGAATCATCATCAGATCGTAACAACAAGTACCTGGGCCGCATGGTCGAGGGGTTAATCGGGCTGCAGAGGCCATGATTAGGCAGTGAAGTCTCCTCTTCATTACGGGATCCAAGTTCGATTCCTCGATCGGTCGTCTCATCGTTGTTTTTGCATTTTCTGCGTTTTGCTTTGGTCGTTTTTCCTCACGCAATCACCTACAGTCGTCCTTGTGTACAAAGGAATGCCAAGTATACCTAGTCTCAACGCCAAACCATCTCAAATTGGTTTCGTTGGTACACACGTCGGAAGGGTAGCATTCGGTCAGGTGGTAAAGCAAATTTTCTCGATGATCAGGATACGGGTAAGGAAGTCAAGAACTCAAAGACTAGAGCTGGACAAGAGCAGAATCCATCGGCCAACAATCTCGCCGTATCATAATCTAAACCCCAAGCTGTCTCTCAGAACTACGATTATAGGCTCGGAAGTCAAGACAACAAGCTGAAGGGGAGGGAGAAGCTAAGGCTACTTGGTCACATTGCCATAGCAAAGCGCAATAATCCTTTCATCATCATGACTCATGTAGCATTTCAAAAGCTGACTTCCCTCTACGGATACATATCCAGCCGCGGAGTAATCAAGCCATACCCTATTCATCTCGACAAGCGGGACTCCTATCCCATCGCATCGAAGAAATCTAGGTCCTCCACCGGAAAGCAGGGTGCTTCCAATCCAGATCCCGAACCTCCTGCTCCGTGTACCCAGCAAGCTCCTCCTCGATGCTACGATCGTCGCGGCGCTTGTTATCCCACTTCATCCAGAACCACGCCGAGGTAGCCACGATCAGAATCATGCTCGCCGCGCCGAGGTTAAGACCGTTGCCAATGTGGAAGTCGGGCGCGTCCCAGGAGAGGTAGGACCATGTTGAGACGAGACCGCCGACGTTGCCGAACATGACCTGCATTTCTCAGTGTTAGCTTCCGGTATCTTCATGATGACTGGTAGAATGGGATGAAGAAGGAAAAGGCTGTAAACTTACGTTGAGACCGATGGCGCTGCTTCGCGCTGTATCACTGACCACGTTGGCGCTGATGTGGGCGTTGGACATGGGACCCATAACCATGGCCGAGCTGGCAATGAGGAACGTCGCCCCGTAGCGTACGCGAGCCACTTTGGACGCGAGGAACATGATGTATCCCGCCATGACCATCGGCGCGCTCATGGCAATGAGAACTTGTCTTCTATCAAGGTACCAACTCAAACCCGGGAACGCAACCGTGAAGAACGCGCCAACAACGTAGGGCGGCACGCTATACAGCTGCTTCTGGACCGTCGAAAAGGTCGGGTAGATGTTGCTCACAATGGTAGGGAGGAAGAACGCCAGGCCCTGCACGGTGATGTTGTTGAAGAAGAAGATGATGGCGATCTCGAGGGTGACGGGGTTGAGCATGCCGCGCTTGAGTTTCGTCTTGTCAATCTTGTCAATTACTTCTGTGGCACCGACGCGTTCCGATTTCACGCGGGCGACGCAGAGGTCCTTCTCCTCCTGCGTCAACCACTTTGCCGTCTCGGGCCTATCGGTCAGGGTCCAGAAGGAAATGATGGCCAGCACGACGGTGACAATGCCCTCGATGGCGAAGATCATGCGCCAGCGGTGCAGACTGCCAAACGAGTCGAGCGTAAGGATCGCGGAGGCGAGAAGGCCGCCGAAGGCTCCCGCGAGGGGTGCCATGACCATGTAGAGGGATAGGCGGAACGTCAGCTCGGCGCGCTGGTACCATCTGGAGAGGTAGTAGGCGATGCCGGGGAGCATGCCGGCTTCGAAGATGCCGAGGAGGAAGCGGACGCCGCAGATGGCGGCGCGGTCCTGGACGAAGGCAGTGCAGATGGAGACGATGCCGAACAGAAGGGTGGTGATGGGGAGGAACCAGCCGGGGCCCATTGCTTTGCAGGCGATTGTAGCGGGGATCTCGAAGAGAATGTAGGAGATATAGAAGACGGAGAGGATCATGTTGTAGTCGTAGCCTTTGAGTTCGAGGTCCTTGTCGAGGCCGGCTATTCTTGCGTTACCTGCGGACGGGGTGTCAATAAATCCGAAGGCTCTGGGAAACTGTAAGATGGGGTTTGATGATATCACTTACCAATGTTGGCACGGTCGATGAAGCAGAAGAGATACAACAATGCGACAGTGGGAATGGTGTGCAAATCGAGCTTCCATCGCAGCTTTCGTACTGCTACGGGGTCGAACTCGACGAGAGAATGTCCATATCTGTCGAGTCGTGATCAGTCCTGTGGACGGCGGCACTGAGAGTGAATGTGAAGCTACTCACTTGTCGGTGGCAAGCTGGCCCCTACCAGCTGCGTTATGGATACTATCATGTACAGGAGCAGGACCGATGGCATGGTCCTCGGTGCCCTCGACGTGAGCGCCCTTGGGGACCTCCTTCTCCGTGGAAGACATGGCGAAGGTTGGGATGTTGGATAGTTCGGATAATGGCTTCTGCAACTCGAGAGTTGACGAAGTAACGAAGCCTCAAAGCGATTATTCCAAGCTTTCCGGTTGAAACTCAGAGTACGTTCTGAGATACTGGCTTACAGTCGTCAAAGTCAGACTGGATACTCGAATAATGAATTCTCAACCCAGACTGAGGAGAGGATCGTGGTCGTCTATTTAAATCCAGCGGTACCTCATACATCGTTGGCAATAAATACACCCTGGTTAAAATGCCGTACCCATGTCCCTAGCTCAACCCCCAAGCATCCCAAGCATTTACCGGGCACCACTCTATTGGGGACCAGAGCTGCATCTTTGGCGTTGCCGCACCCTCCATGTTTAGGGCTCCATCAAAGTGGGAATGCCTGCGGGGTAGGGATACGCCATCATCGAGGTTGTATCGGCCGCATCGTTTCCTGAGAAGATTGTCACTTTCTCCTCCAATTGTGGACTGGGTTGTATCAAAGATGCCGGGACACGACCATTGCAGCGTCTACGCGGGAGATCAGCGCTGCTATGATAGCATCAACGTGATAGCCTTGGAAGCTCAACGAGAACACCACGGACAGGAAACAGACGAATATCCTGAAAACTCATTCATTCTCGAGTAATATTTGCCTGCTGAGTCTCGATCTCCAAATGACTTCGCCTGGAGACGATTCCCCCAGGTTCTCCGCCCTGCCCGCCCCCGCAATCCTGGGGAAAACATCCACTTTGGCTTGTCGGAGGCTCCACGTGCCCAGGTTAAGACCCCAGCTTGAGTGGTTCGGAAGAGCCAATGAGGCCTATTGAGTTGCAATCTCGAGGGGTGTCAACAGTGCCAAGAAAGCTAGGGCAATTTGTCTTCGGCAACTGGGATCGGCAAGTGAGGTTGATATGCTAGCGGGAACTGCCAGCGTACGCGTATGTAGAGTTGTAGATTCATCACAATGCTGCAACGTATGCGGAGCCTCTAGCACACCTCAAGAAAGACCTTGCTCTCCGAGAAACCGAGCCTTCCGCACCAGAGTCGCTCTGTGGAAAGAGATTCGGAACGGGAGCCGTTTGCGCCCTCGAGCGAGTCAAGGGTTGAAGTTAGTGTTATGCCAATCGCCCTTATTGGTGTTGGTTACGTGGAAACTTCGAAGCGAAAGGGCTGGCAATCCGTCAGGTCGGGATAGGCTACTATCCCACCGGTCAAACTTAGTTTTAGATATTTGCGTCTAAGACTCAAAGAGGCTCCTTTTCAGCCCTTCGATGATCACAAGGTGTGGTCTCAACGTTCGGCAGATCAAACGTTCGAATTTGAAGAGGACAAGAGGCCACCACGAGAATCAGCATCTGAACGGAGATGGTGCTCCTAGGCTGAACGTTCGTCCAGTGTTGGTGATCATCAAAAGTCAATGTGACAATGTCCTTCCAATCCTGTTCGTCCCATGTTCGGCTGTATGGCAAAGGCGCAGGCCGGAAAACCATTTTACCGGCACAGCCATGGAAACTCTGACGTTCTTTTGGTTCAGCTTCACAGGAAGTTGCAGTGAATGCATGAGGATCTGTAAGGGCGACGCCATAGGATTGAAGTACTGGGTGCCTGCAACTCAATCAAGAGGCACTAGAGCAGTAGATGATAACCGCGGGTACTCATGTTGCCGTCGGTTGAATCGCGCTGGTAGATCGTCTCTGCAATCCACCCGCGGTAAAACATGTCGATATCCCGAGGTTACTCTGCAGTTGGACACTGCAGACGCTGCAGATTGGTGGACGAGGCGTGAAACAATAACCTCGGTGGAACTTGCAGGTCAGCCACCCACACCGTACGGATACCCAAAAGCCCTCTGAGACATGACACTGGCCATGTGGCATTGGGGGACCTGAAAGAGCTTGGCGCCGTGGGCGGCTTCTGCAGCTTTGGTGGTGAAAGGCTGCATCTTCGGCCGAGAGAGGGAGGTCGTACTACTGAGTACTGCCGTGCTCCGTGAGGATGCTCCGTACGCGCAGATGTGGTGCGTTGCATTGAGACACCAGAAATATCGAATCTCAACTGCAGCACGGATACCCGTACGGATACTTCGTGCAGTAGAACAAGGTGTCGCATGCAGCTGCCCGAAAGGGGCTGGCTCGGTGACAAATGCTGCTCCGCTGTGATGCGACCTCAACAGCAGCGCTGCTTGGCGATGACCAAGGTCGACTCGATCCTTTGCCGCTTCTTGGTAAGCCTAAATACCACTGAGGAGACGATCCGGAACTTTATTGTCCCTTCGCAATATGTTTTTGGGAGAAAAGAGGAGAGACCAAGCATGGTTTTATGTGACCGTGTGCCTCGAACGTTGTCGCTGATATGCTCCCAGAAAGCGGTCGGGGAACCATCGATCAGGAATCATCTGCTATAGGGTACAACACAGAAGTCAGATTTTGATGCTCATCGTGAGTTATTCCGGCACGGCCATTTGGGTGACAGTTCGGGAGGATTATGCCTCGAGCGTCGTTGCAAGATGCAGTAGTCAGCGGCGTCCAGAAGGTGAGACATTCATAGAACCTGGACTGGCGGCGACGCGTCAAGGAAGCCAAGCTCCTGAAGAAATCGACAAGCTCATTGTAGATCGAAAATGGCACAAAGCAAGAATCGTCAGCCGTTCGTTCGCAGCGATAACGCCCGCTGCCTCACCCGCCGCCCGTCCCAAAGTTCAACGGCCCAAACTCAAGATGGCGGTCAGTGGTGCCGTGATGGTGGAACCTGGCGTTGGTAGGTGGCTTCGACGGCGCTGAAGGAAGACGACCCGATTTCGCTGGGTCGTTACCGTCGTGTGCGGACATGGCCGCCGTCTCAGACCCTGAGCTGGGACGCCCCAAGACTTGAAAGACTCCTGATAAACGCGAAGATCGTGGAAGATCAGGGGCTGAATTCTTGTCGCTGCCAGCTGGGAATGGCTTCAAGGGGACAACGTTGTGGTATCCAGCTGCCAAACGGGAAAAAGAGCTGAAAGGCTGTGGATAGCTAGGGGGAGCTTGGGTGCCATTGTGCCACTACCAGCTCTTGGGAATGTCTCGGAAGACCCTGTCGTTCTTGTTTGACGGTGTACTGTGTATGCTGACAGCTAGAAACTAGGGGTGAGAGGACGGATGAACGGCGACAGCGGAGGGCGGAGAAAGCTGGTGGGGAGGTCCCGTCCGCCAGAAACATAGAGAGAGGTGAGAGGTACGCAGGAGGTACGGCAGCGAATCAGAGGTGAGTGATCGTGGAGAATGCTTACCTAAGTCGGCAGCGGAAGTCATTCGCTCCGGACCACATTCGACGTCTCTCATTGGTCAGTACGCATGAATAAGGCAGCTCTAGTGATCCTTCGCCTCGCTTAGCTCGAGCTTAGCGGACTTCTCCCTCTATGAGATTCCCTGAGAACGCTGGCTGTGCCAACTTTAGGCTTCCAAAGTTCATTGAGCCCGCCTACATTCCCTGTCTCAGCAATGGGACGGCGTGGACGGCACCTAAAATGCCCCCCCAAAAACACAATGACCTGTGGCGCCGGAGACGGATCATCAGCACCCGTGGATCCCATCTCCCTTGGAGGTCTCCCATCTGCCCCTCTCCGGCTCTCCCCCCAACGCCCAGATGACGTGAGACGCCCACCAGACCATCCCACGCATCCAAGCACATCCCAGCCAACATGCATGTGGTTTTGCGTTTCCCACCAAGCACCGCGCACCAAGCACCCCCAAGTCATGGTTTTTCGAATATCCATTCTCAACTCGGAGCTAGCGAGTGGAAGGGTCCCGGCCCGGGGGGCTGAGGTCTTGCGCTGCCATGGCTTGGCTTTCTTCTTGACCACCATCCTTCGCGCGGCGCACCTCCGTCAGCACCAAGAAGCTTTTTGTTGCTTGGGTCGTCAGCTTTTACGTCTGCTTTCTTTTGGCACATGTTCCCCCCGGCCGTCTGACAGAAGCAAGCCAGCTTTTCGACCAAACATCTACCATTGATCCTCACGATCCATAGTATCATCATCGCATCGCGCCTCCGAACCGGCGACAACTTCGAGATACCCAAGAGAGCGACGACAAACTCACCGCACAGATGCTTCGCAAGAAAGAGGTCTACACGACCGTCACTCCAATCCCGGGCTTCATCCCCCGCCAGCTCGCCATCGACATCCTCCACTCTCATTCCGAGGTCATCACCCTCAACCCCCTCGTTCTCGATCACAAGCCCATCAAGGCGCCCCGCGATGCCGCCTCCGACGAGTACTACTCGACATGGTATGAAATCACCGAGCGCATCCAGTACATCCCGGGTATCGGCAAGATGGGGTCTGGCAAGATCAGCTTCAACGGCTGCTTCCACGATATGCCTTGGGGCCTTCAGACGCACACCTACGCCCCGATGAACATCGACATCCGGATCAAGTACAAAATCGACGGCAACCAGCCCGGCTTCGAACCGCCCCAGCCGCCCGAGATCGGCATGTCCGGCCTCGGTGTACCCGCGGACGGGCTGTATCTGCGTGAGGATATCGAGATCCGCTGCAACATCACCATGGTCAACTTCGTCAAGGCGCAGCTCAAGGCCGCAAGCAAGGAAATGGTTTCAAGGATTATCAAGAAGGCGGAGCTGCTCGACGCGGGCGTGTTGCAGGCCATGATTACGGACGGGAAGCTCAAGACTATCAACCCGGCCGACCGCACCAGCACAGGCATGTCCGGCGCGCACTCCCCATTATTCAACCAGCGCTCCGAGGGCAGCCCAAGACCGGAATCGCATTCGCCCACAACACCCTACCAAGTCCCACGACCGGTTTCAATGCAACAGTTCCGCCCCGGCTCGCAGGGCAGCTACGGCGCACACCAAACCCAACCCTCAGAGCTCTACTCCCAGCACAGCGCACCTCAAACATCCTTCATCGCCGAACTCCCAGGAAACTTCTACCACCCGCAGCAATCATCCAACAACCTGCAACCCCCGCAGCCGTCCCCTGGCCTACAGAACGGTGACCGCGACTCCATGTCGCAACAATCGCAATTCTCACCGGACCCAAACTCATGGCGCTGGTCCCAGGGCCAACCAAGCCCGTCGCAACAGAGCTCGCGGCCGACGAGCATGGCGTCGTCCGAGGCGAGTAGCGGGTACGCTAGCCCCGCGCTCGATCACAAGGGGTTCTCGTCCGAGTTGCCCACGCATCCGGAGACGCAGGAGGAGCACCGCGGGGATGCGCATGGCAAGGCGGTGGAGGCGGCGCAGCAGCAGCAACAGCAGCATAGGGTTAAGGGACCGCAGGCGTATCCGGCGTATGGGCAGGCTTATGCTTATAATCCTGCAGATTATGCGCCGTTGAGTAGATGATGAGGGATCGCCTCGCAGAGTGTGATTGCTGGCGTGTGTGTGTTATAATACCAGGAGTTTTAGGGGATTGAAATGAGTGCGGATTCGGGCTTGGTTTGGCAAACACCTTCTTTCAATGATACCGCTTTGTTTGGGGGGAATAAGATATCATGTGTTGTACCTATGGGTGATATCAACTGGCCAACGATGGACAAATAGGAAAAAGGAGTCATCTCTTTCAATCTATTTCATAATGATATTCCACAATTCATAAGGTTATCCCATCCGTGGACACTTCTCTCTTCCAATTTTATTCGTCTTGTACTACGGCTGGATGAGTCGTCTGGTAGGTAGCAAGGCCACTTCTGCCGACGCCGAATAATGCGAAAGCTCTGTAACGAATTTCAAGATGAGCATCTATCGCCAAGTACCTGGAGACAGTATCGTTAACAGCTATCTTGACGTTGATGCCATCGTTATCCCTAGCAGAGAACTTCTCGCCGCGTTGACGAACGTCGATGAGTTGCGACGGGTTACGTGGGCCATGTCACTCTCCCATTTGATTCGCCCAGTATTGAGATGATGGAATGCAATTAATTGGGAATTTCTTCTCAAAGAATGTGTTTAGTGAACGGGTATGTCAAGAGTGTGTCAGATATAAGATACCTACTAAGTAAACAAAACACTCGGGAAACCAGATTTCAAAATAGTTGTGAAACGATCAAGTAACCGATTTTCAATCGCTTAAACGATGATAATCACAAGAATACATCCCAGTCCGCTCTACAACCAACTAAGTAGGTAACGCTTCCGTTTTCTTCAACCGATCACGATTGCTGCGGAAGAACAATTGCGCGGTTAATTGATTCAGACGAGGCCATGTCTTGGATGTATGTCGAAACAGCCGGCGCAACAAACCAACAATCCTCGTCTACTATCATGTAATGGTTTGATGCTCATTGATGTGCTGGGAAAACCATTCTAGGTTTCTGAAGAGGATCTTGTCGTCCCTCCTACGCCTAGCCAAGCACTAGATATCGTGTCGCAAAAATCGCGTTGAATCGACGCGTACTTTGAAGCCAAGTCATCTTATTGATACCTGTTGAGAACCGTCATAGCTACGAGCACAAAATGGGAACCGCGTATAATACATAATAAATCCTCGCAATTGCCCAGCAAACCTCTCTCTTATTCCAGACATCTTTTTTCGACAAAAAGTCTCGCCTCTGTCGCTCTCACCGCGATCATGCTGTTGAGCTTATCATGTCTAAGATCGGCCATCAAAGTCACTACACCGGTTCGCCCAAGTCGCCATAACTTCATGCGTTAACCTTGCGAGGACGGCCGCGAGCACGCTTCTTGGGGGGCTCTTCGTCTGCTTCAGACTGCTCCTTGGCTGCAGGCTCGGGCTTATCCTCTGCAGCGGATGCTTCTTCAGACTTCTCAGGCTGCGACTCTTCAGCCGCGGTGTCGTCACGCTTCTGCTTGCGTCCGGGTCTGCCTCTGGGCTTAGGCTCCCTTGAAGCTTCTTTCAAGACCTCAACCTCGACATCTGACTCGGCAGCATTGTTCTTGCGAGGTCGACCGCGTCCCTTCTTGACAGGCATGGCAACAGCTTTGATGCACTTCTCGCGTCCACCCTTGGACTTCCAATAGTTCTCGACGTGCTGTCGGGCATACACCTCGACTTGCGACTCAGGCTCCCATGATCGCTCAGGGGAACCAATCCAGCAAACGTAGAGCTGGACTGCGCCAGAAGGCTTCTGCTTGTGCTTTTCTACTCGGAGAGCGTGCCAGAGATTCTTGTCGGCCATGGCACCTAGCCTGCCACCCTTGAGGCTGTTCCAGTACGCAAACAGTGCTTCCTCGGCATCCTCGTGAATAGTCTGTTCAGTCTCCCACGTGGGATCGTCGTGCTTCCAGTTGATGTGCATTTGAAAAAGGGTTTTGTCGTTAGGATCGCGGCGATGGCCAAGGATCTTGTCAAATACGAACATGCCGTTCTTTGGGTCGTCCATCTCTACGTCCTCGTCGCCCGCCGCATTCGTAGCCGGGTTCTCCGTAGGAGCAGCCTCAACAGTGTCGGCGTTATCAATGGACGTGGCAACGTTGATCTCGGCATCCTCTGCTGCAGGAGAAGCCACTACAGCCAGTTAGCCCTGATCCCTGTCAAAAAGGACATGTAGAATACCTTGCACTGCCTCCTTGACGGGGCTCTTTGCGCGAATCTCCTCAGCCTCTACTTCGGCTTCAAACTGGTTTCCGAGCTGGATAGTGGTGTTGCCTTCAGTGCCATTCGCAGCCTCAATCTCTTGATCGGCCTCCTTATCAGCAGGAGCGGGGCTTTCCTCTACATTCGGCTCTCTACTGCGCTTGCGGCTCACGATGGTCTGTTCAAAAGTTGTTGTGACAGTTGTAGTACCAGTGCGCTGTCCAGTTATATTGTTGACCACGTTGGAAAATGTCTTGCGAACAGAGGACACAACGCCAGCCCGCGGTGCACTGGGTTCCGGTGTAGACCCGGAGGCTTCAGCGTCAGGGGTAGCCTCCATGGCAGTAACTGGGGCAGTGGACGAGGTCGGCTCTGAGGTATCGTTCTCGGCGGGAGCAGCGGCAGTAACGGTATCGGCAGGCGTGCTACGGTCGGCAGTATCCACGTCGTCGGCGGTATCGCTCAAAGCCTTGCGCGGCGAAGGGCTGACGGGGAAGCGCGGAGATGGGTTTTGCGAAGGCGGCGAACGAGATCGCGAAGCATCCGAACGGGGAGTTCCAGTGGGCGCGAGGCTCTTGATGCGCTTGTTCGGGTGCGGCGACTGGGAGCCGGAGGGCTTGCCCGGTGATGAGAGGAAGGTGTTAAATGCGCCGTTCTTCGTGCTCTGAGGTTTCTTGACCGACTGAGTGCCGTTAGGCGGCGCAGGAGATTCAGCCAATCGAGCCATGATGGAGGAATCTAATCTAGATGATATCTGGTGATGGGCGAGGCGTTTGGGCGCTCGGATGGCGTGGATCGTTTGGCTTGCGCCAGTCGAAATCGTTCAATATCGATGACGATTCCTGGATTGGAAAACCAATTGATTCGCAAAAAAAAAGCGCACGATGAACGGGGACAGGTTGCAGCCAATTGCGCGGTGTTAAAGGCAGAGTGATTGACTCGGCGACGTTTTCTGAGGTGAAATGAGAAGAAGACGAGGCGTGCGGTGCTGGGCAGCTTCGGTCGCGGGAGGAGCTTTGGCCTTTGGTTTCTGCTCTGTTGAGTGCAGGTGCGGTGCGGGTGCTCTCCACTGTCGTTCCTGCTCCCATCCGGGCGGTGCTGCTGACGTAAGAGGATCAAGCTATTAAGTTTGGCGCGGAAACTACGACCGGGAACCTCAAGGAAGGTGCCTTACGCGACGCGATGACAGTGGGATCAGGGTGGGGCTTCGGCCGTTGGCTTCCATAGGTTCCCTGTCACTACGTACTTACGCACTCCAGAAGAAGGTTAGCGCACGTGATTTATCCACCCATCCTTCCTGTCGGGTCTAAAATTCGGGAAGGCATGCCCGGAGGGGAAAGCATCTGGGGAAGGAAGCTGTGGGATCATGGTCAGGTCAGATGGAAGGCAACCTGCCCTAGGACTTCTCGTGCCTCAATAATGCTGTTCTTCTTCTAACTTCTTTGTTGAATCTTTGCGCGTACGCCCATCTTCTGTGAAATCTTGGCTTATGCTTCAACCCCGAACACGTCCAATTCCTCATGAACAGCCATCTTTCGAGGCGACAAACGCGGCTTTCACGGCCGCTAGGGCAGCAGCGCCTTACTACCTGCAGTACTAGGCAGCATCCTCTTTGGCTTCAAGAATAATGGCTTGGTTTCGCTTTTCTTCAACATCATGTTTGCATTCCCGCCGTATTGGCTCTTCCAGTCTCTGCATCAAACTGAGCTGCCGATTAATACCCAAAGAGCAAAGGCGGGGACAATCGGCCAATTCCCCACGATCGGCGCACCACCATACTTCGAACCGCCTCATTTAATGGTGCAGCTTCGACATTGAGTTCAGCCTACCTATCCTCCCGCAGCGGCAAAGGAAGAAGCTCAGGCTGCCGTGTGATCCTTGGCCAACGCCCGTTTCTCCTTTCGCTGGCTTATGGCGACCGACGACAAGGGGGTAGAAGGCTCAGACCCGCCAATCTGCAATCACTTGCCATAAGCCACATAACTGCCGCACAATCCTCAGTTCGCCGGCATAGAATTGGCTCAGTTGCCCCTGCGGAACAGCACAGTGGGTAACTCTTGCCGCTGAGTCGTTGCAATCCTACAGGCTACTTCGTCAAGCCGAACGTCGCCTTTTCTGCGGCTGCCTCCTCACCGTTCGGGTGCGTGCGCATAAATTGGATGGGTGGGCGCAGCGAGGCAGCCAGAGTGAGCTGTATTCAGGTTGAATCGATATAAACAAGCCCCTTGCCCTCTCATCTCCGGGTTCTTCATACAAATTTGTCGACGATTTTCCCGAGTTCAGGGAGTCATCATGGAAGCAGTCGGCGGGGCCGCTGCCATCTTGCAGCTGATCGATGTGGCACTCAAGACCACCATCCAAGTATACAAGATCTACGCAGATTTCAGAGATGCCAAAGACACCCATAAAAGATTGGCGAGGGAGATGCGCGACCTCGTTCGCGTCCTTCAGCAGCTACTGGATGTAGTCCTAGACAGCGATCCCGATAAACCGAAGTCTGGACATGCAGAAGCTCTGCGGGAGATGTTGGAAGGAGAAGACAGCATTGTGGCGTGTTGCCAAAAAGATGTTATCGAAGTCTCCAATCTCCTAGGAAAGATCCCGTCAGCGTCATGGCCAATCCGGAAGAGGAAGATTGACCGAATTCTGTCCAATATCGTCTCAACTAGGACACATCTAGGCCTTGCTGTTGAGACGCAGTCATTGTGAGATCTAAGTATGTAGCAGACACTGGCCGCAAGACTGACGGGACTAGGGCTATCGTAATGGACATTCGTCGCATGCTCAATGAGCATGAATCCTACATGAGACAATACATCGAGTCCGAGTCGAATAAGGCCATTTTAGCATGGCTGAATCCACCCGACGTGTGGAAGAACCTGAGAAATGCTCTACAAAAGCGACATCCAGGCACAGGAGAATGGATATTGAAGACGCCCGAATTCGAACACTGGAAGGAAAACCCGGGTACTTTATGGTTGTCCGGCATGCCGGGAGCCGGAAAGACCATCATAAGCTCGACCATAGTGACATCTTTGCTAAGCGAAGCCCAAACATCTACGTCAGCTGTTGTTTACTCGTACTTCGATTTCTCCAACGAGTCGCAGCAAGAAGCCCAGTCATTTCTACGTACATGCATCGCTCAACTTGCTGCAAAGAAACCTGCGGCCTTTGATATTCTTCTCGGTTTCCGCAATCGATTTCCGGAAGCCCAAGATCAACAGCCAGGGCTTGAAGAGTTCTTAGAAGCGACAGTAGCCACTATGGGGTGTTTTCATCGAGTATTCCTTGTAGTCGATGCGTTAGACGAGTGCTCGGAACGTAAAAAGTTGCTGGACATCTTCAAAGAGCTGCAGTCGGTGCGCAATCTTCACCTAGTCCTCCTGAGCCGCCGAGAACAGCAGATTGAAAAGGTCCTGTCAGCTTCCTCAACAGAGTTATCATTGTGCGGCGCCCATGTTGATCAGGATATTGCAGCCTATGTTCGACAAAGAATTCACCACTCGGAAGAAATGAAGGAGTGGACAGGGGAAGATAGAGCTAAAGTGGAAACCCAGCTAATCGAAATGGCCGGTGGAATGTAGGTTATCCTTCCTTCTTTCCTTTATTGCTTACCAGAAGACAAGCAGCTAACCTGGGATGATCAAGGTTTCGTTGGGTGCATTGCCAACTAGACTCTTTGGAAAAGTGCACTGATTCTGAACAAGTCGACGAGACCCTAGCCTCTTTGCCGTCGGACTTGCCATCGACGTATGAAAGAATCCTCATGAATATGGATGCCAAGTCGGCGGCGCGAGTTCGAGGCGTCCTAGTAGCATTGGCCTTTGCTCGAAGGCCTCTACAGGTCAGCGAAGTCATGAATATCATCAGCATATCGATTAAAGACTACCCTCGAGCAAAGAAGAGTAAAAATACAGTCTACTTGAATCAGCTCCTTTCTCTTTGCTCGAGCATAGTGTCGATTTCCACCAGCGGCGAAGGCGAAACGAAGAAGCGAGAAATGCGGCTAGCGCATGCCTCGGTGAAGGACTATCTTGTCTCTGAACATCTGCGTAATGGACCGGCATCTGCATTCTACACAACACCTGGACAGGGACACCTTTTCATGGCCGCCAAAGGTGTTGCGTGTCTGTTGGATCAGAACGACGTCAGCCGCTTCGGGCCACACACTTTGGAAGAGGTTCCCTTCTTGCTGTACTCTGCTCTAAACTGGGTCCATCACGCGAGGGATGCGAATACAGAGTCCGACCGTGGCAGTCTTGACGACTTGATTTTCGCATTGTTGCATCACAAGGATGGTGCTTACATAAACTGGCACCGTGTGGCAGGCTGCCATGGACCTGCAACACCAGTGGAGGGCTATGCGTGGGACATTCACATCAGAGACGGCAGTAAGCTTGTCGACGACGGTCGACCAGCCACCAAGGAACGACTGCTCAACGGACACTATATCGATCGACCTCTCCACCACGCAATACAATGGAACCTGTGGCGCGTCGTCCAGCGTCTTCTAGATGCTGGCCATGATCCTAATGGGCACAGTAAAGGGAGCCGCGCTCCTCTTCACTACGGAGTTCTTCATCGGGCTCTGGAGTCGATGGATCTAATCCTAAACAATGGTGGGAATATTGACGCCTCCGACTTGTTTGGCGACACCCCAGCCATGTTTTGCGCTTACAAAGCTAAGGATCCGGTGACGATGGAGTGGCTGATTGACCGCGGCGCAAGTCTCTATCCCGTCAGCAGAAGATCCGGCAGTCTCTTGCAATGCGCAGCTATGGAGGGTGACCCAGATGTGTTGGAAGTAATATTGCGGAAGACGCCGCGTAACATATCGCCCGATATCGAGGCTGATCGCAGCTGTAACAAAGTCGCTGGCCTGGCCACACCACTTCAATGTGCAGCATATGCAGGTAACTTGGCATGCATCGAGCTTCTGTTAACATATGGTGCCGACATCAACTTCGGTAAAGGTAAAGTTGGAACACCTCTTCATGCTGCAGGTGCTTCGGGGAATTTGAGCGCATTTCAACTCTTGCTGCAGAGGGGTGCGAACCCGAACGTCGCTAGTGGGCAATATGGGAGCGTCCTTTGGGCTGCTGGATACGGCGGCGATCGTGAATGCGTTCGCATTTGCCTTGGACGGGGGCTGTCTACTGATGGGTTGGCAACCATGTGCCTTGGTCCTGGGAAGGAGTGGCAGGATTGTCTTCCGGATGAACAAGACAAGCTGGTCTCCATAATCATCAGAATTGCAGGAGATCGCCACTGCCGGGACATCTTTGACGCTGCCCGGTCGGGGATAACTTCGCGAGTCAAAGCGCATCTTCGTGGTGCCAATGGTAACAAGACTAAACTGGAAAGCAGATACAAGCTCTTTTCGCGGACGCCTCTGATGTGGGCGGCGGGCGAGGGTCACATCGAAACGGTGAAGCTCTTGGTAAAGGAGGGCGCAAAACATTGTCCGAGGGCTAGAGATACTCAGACGCCGCTCGAGCTTGCTTGCCTCGGGGGCCACTTAGGTATGGTAAAGTGTTTGTTGGCTATAGGTGCAATGGCCGATTTTCGACGGGCTGGCAGTTATCGAATCGCCGTTGTATGTGCTGCTATGAGCGGAAACATGGATTTGATTAACTTCCTGAAGTCACTGGAAGAGGATCGAACCACGACGTTCGAGTTTGAGGGGCATGTTTATGAGTACGATGGCGATAAGCAGTATAAGCGTAAGCCGAGATCCCTCTGTTATGTGGAGAGTGAACTTCAGAGCGGTTGGAGAAGACGTCGGGGGTGTCTGAACCTCACATCGGTGCGATGAAACCGCAGCGTCTCCACAACGTCGGCCGGTCAATTGTGGGTATTGCACGGAGATAGTCGGCCCTCGGCACCGGTCACGGGTTTGCGTGAACAAGCGGCGGAAAGAGAGCCGGCCCTTGTCTACCGAGTGTCCGTCTCTGTTCCGGACCTTGGATACAGTGTTGTGGGATCAAGATCCTAGCTTCGTACCAGTCCACTTTTCACTTGTCAGCCACTCCATGTTCACCTGTGACTTGCAGGACGTTTGCTGCCAGGACGCCATGGTTTAATGGAATGGCTGGGGTAATTTCCCCGGAGCAGGTGTGCAGAGACCCATGAGAACTCAGGAGCGACAAAAGCATGTCATGAAGCATTCAAGGTTGGCCCTGAAAGAGTAAAAGGGGTAAGTGGTGACTTTCAAAACCGAAGGCGACATGTTCTTCATCCCAGGTGATTCGTCGATTGAAGAGTGCAGGCGTCTAAAAACGGAACAGGGCAGCATCGTCCACTCGGCGTGGCACCCCGGAAGTTGAACCCAGTCCCAGCGATTCGCGAAACTTGGAGTTGAGGATACGGAGTATATCCCACCCATTCCGCCTGATTGGAGCTTCCCGGGATCCGAGAATGTATGAGAGCCGCAGATATCGGTGATGTGGGCAGACAAAGTTGACAATCGTGGAGGTTGGGCGACGTTTGGGCGCAGCCAGGTGAATGTGCGAGTATCCGCAAAGTTGAAGGTTGAGTGGAACCCCCCAGCCACTGGAATTGTCGACACCCGACGGGGCCCACGGGGGGACCTGAAGGCGCGAGAAGATGGGCGCTGCCCCGCCGAGCTGGACGACACCACAGCAGCGCTGCACGTAATTAAATGTGGTGCGATTTAAGTGGACGTTGGGAATTTGTTAGTGCATACGAAAGTACGGAGTACTCTCTGTGCTCGTTTCCCAGCCACTTTGAATCTTTACGAAAGTCAAGTTGTCAAACCCTGAAATGTCCGAGAGCCCAAATTCTTTCTCTCGCTCGGGTACATTGTCTGTTCCTCTTTTTGCTTTTGAGTTCGGATAGTATCATCCTTTTCCCTTCTTCCGTTAGCTTCCGCGCCTGGCGAGATCTTGCAACCACGCTTCTTTTTCTTCTGTGTGTTGACATCGTCTGAGTTGAGACACAGGCACCAGACACAGACATACAGAGAGAGACAAGACAAGCCCCTCAATCCAACGGTTCTCAACGGTCACTCCCGGCCTATCTTACCTAGTCCATCTTGAGTTGTCTTTTCAGGATCAATCTCACTTCACGTCAAACCTGTCAAAACACTAAAAACCAAACGTCAACTCTATCCGCACCTCACCAACATCACCACCACCAAACTCACAACCATTCTGCCCCAACACCACCACCACCCCGCCGCCGCCGCAAGAGACATCGACCCCGTCTCGTTTGCCATTATGGCCATGGGACTCCAGCAGCAGCAACACACACAGGGCTCGCCGCCCATCCACTTCCCCGGCGACTTTGTCGAGTACGGCCAGCAGTACGACAACAACAGCGGCCACCACAGCGACCCGTCCTCTTCTCAGCAGCGTCAATCCCGCGGTGAGGGCGGCAGGAACGGCCGGTATCGAAGACCGCGTTCCCCTTCCCTCGACGACGATTCTCGCTTCACTACCGGGCCCAGCGGCGGTGAGGATCCGCGGGCTAGCTCTGACGCTGCGCTGCATGATGCCGTGCTCGCGCAGGCGCCCCATCAACAGGTGAGTTTACAGACGTAAAGTTCAATTAGGGGAATTTTTGAGATGAGGGATCGATCGGAGAGTGAGAGTAGTAGAAGAAAAAAAAGCAATGGCTCGGCGAGACACGCACCAGCCACGCTCAATTCCAATACACCTCAACCACCCACCCCCTTATCTCTCTCTCACCCCAGCACTCAAGAACTCACTTCACCCAACTTAGCTCACCTCACTTCATCTTACTCACTCACTCACTACCCAAACTCACAATCTCCAACTCATCTCACTCAAGGGCGGCTTTTGAGACCGCCCTCCCCCCAACACCCAACACACTACACACAAAATCACATAACACAACGCACAAACACACATGCACATACACAACCCGCATCGTCACCGAAAAAGCCATCTGACCGCAATGCAGCAGCGCGTAATCCCAACAAACGGCCGCAACGGAGGCCAACCCCGCGCCGCAGGCCCTCGCGCACCCCCCGCCGCCGCAAACGCATCCCAGAACCGCCGCTCCCAGCCCCCGCCAGTCAACTCCCAGCTGCCGCCCTACATGGGCGAGAACCCCGACGAATGGAGCCCGTCCAAGGACGCCGCAGGAGCAGGCGGCTACTCCCGCCGCCGCACAGAGCGCCACGCCCGCCGGCAATCCTCCACCGGCAGCCGCGCCCCGGGAGCCCCGGACCCGCCCCAAATGAGCGGCGGCGCGTCCCCGCGCGGCCCGCCCGAAAGCCAGCACTCTCCCAGAGATAGACTCCCGTCCCAGCAGCTACAGCAGCAACAGCGAGAGCAGCACATCCCCAACCCGGCAGGCGGTCTTCGCCCTCCTTCCCCGCCAGCCGTGAACGAGAGCACCCTCAGCGACATCAGCCGCGTCAACAGCCCCAGCATCTCCAAATCCGTCCTCGAGCCCCTCCAGCGCAAGATGCTCGAGTACCACCGCCTCATGGACGAAGCTCAGGGTCAGATGGCGCAGTACGACGAGGAGCTTCGCCTCCTGCAGGAGCGCCGCCGTCTAGCCGAGCAAAGATTCGTCGATGCGAAGACTAAGCACGATGAGTACGAGAGGCAGCACCTCGATGTCGAGCGTGCGCTGCGCGGTGATTATGCGCCGCCTCAGCAGGTACAGCAGCAGCAGCAGATGATGCAGCAGCAGCAGAGTCAGCAGCAGATGTATCAGAATAGTCCGCCCAGGACGGTGCCGAGACCGGCGTCGAGTATTATGAGCTATGATGATCGGCCGATGAGCGGGCACAGCTCGGGCCCAAAAAAGGGGAAGCTGAGGTTCAGTTTGTTTGGGAGGTAGATGTGTTTGGGAGGCTGGGGACGATAGATTGTGTGTTGTTTGGGTGGATAGAGCGGCTTTAGAGAGAGGCCCTTTTTGCTCGCAACTTCTTTTGTGTTAATATTCTTATGGATGGGGGGGTTTTCTGGGATGGAGGACAAAGGGGCTGTCATGTTTGGGTGATGGCATTGATGTAATGACGGGAGCAACGTACAATATGGTATATCAAAGATTGGTTTCATGGCAAATATGGTTTCATTGTTCATTGTGTTTTTGTTTCTTGGAAGCTGATGCTGTTGGCGTTGTCATTGCATCACTTCACTCGAAACTCACCCCAATTTAGCCTTTGGTTGGTTACTGGAAAAGCAAGAACCAGAAACTTGGTTTATTGATTGATCGAGATATAGTGAGTGGAGGGCTGGCTATCTCCTAGACAAACCAAATGACAATCATGCAAGTCTGCTATAGATGAGTTGTTGTTAAAACATGCCACGTACGCAGTCATCCCAGACTCCCAGCTCAAAGCTCCCAATGCAACTTGTTTGGGTGAGAATATCGCAGACATCACAAGGCATTTCGCTGCCATGCCAGTAACTTATATTCCATTGCTGCAAACACCTTATTCTGCTGTTACAGTAGCTTCTGTTCTTAGACAACTCTGGTCATCAGTCTCTCGACAAGAACAGCCAAGTATATATTGAGCCACAACATTTCTCCCATGTGCTCTTAACCTCACATTCTCATACTCTCAAGCTTCCAGGTCATTAACATTCAAGGTCATCAAGCTTTTGGGAACCCAGATAGGGGCACCTACAAACTACCCCTGAGATCGTCTCTCATCCATAGCTGCTTCTATCCCCCAGTCATCTCTACCCGCGCGGATAGAGACGTCCAAATAAGAAATTCCCATGCATACATCATTGGCGTTTTGACTTGGACGTCACCTTTCTTGATTCCTTCAGGTGGAAAGTTTATCCGAGCCAGAGGGCATCGGATGAATATTCAGGTCAACATGTCTGCTCCCGCGCCTCCAACTCGAATATCCAATCAGATGCCCCGCCTTCCGTTTGCAAATGCTTCCTTCCTTCTTTCACTCGCCGCACTACGAATTTTCTGACCGCTACATCCTTTTTTTGGTCTCCCACTTGAGTCGCGAGTGAAATATCATGAACCGCGCCGCGTCGCTCTCACCCTCGTTACTCGAACTCATCGCGACATGGCCTTCTCGTTACTCGCTCCCATGGATCAAATGGCAGCAATCATGGATCAACTTAAGGAACCGGAAAAAAATCACATTTGCTCAGTCCTCCCGACCAAGAAGTTTCCCAACAGCCTTCTGACGCAGACTCATCGTGAGCTAGCCCGACTGTACGAGGCTCATGGTGAGACCGTGGTCGCCTACTGGAAGGGACTTGACCGACCGGGACGAGAGGTCGTGTTGAGGAACAGCTCCATGTGCCCCGTTCTGAGATCCGTCCAATCCCCTGGCGCCGGATTTTCTCATTTTCTCGGACCTGAGTGGAATCATGAAGACATCACCAATTCAGACAACAATGTCTTCCTCGACGTTCTTGAACATCGCGCCACACAATCTCTCACCCGCCAATTCACCATTGGCCCAAATGGCACACAAGGCGACTGCGTCTTCACCTGCGCAAGATTCGCTGAACATCTCATCCCGTGTCTTGAACACTTTGACGGCGACGTCATGGTATTTGAGGACTGTGAAGAGTACCCTCGCACTGCCGACATCGTTGCCTACTGGGAAGCCATAGCCGGCGTCAGAACGGATCGCCATCTGTGGGTACCCGGTCCTGTTGGTGAGCTGATTGTCGCGAGACAGATGTTCTGGGTAGAGATTCTTCATCGAGCGCTCGTCACCATCCTCACAGTCCTGGCCACCGATCGCAAACACCCAAACTGCACATGTCACGAACACGACATAGGAGAGGTTCATGGGAACGAGGTTCTTCCTCAGCTCACACTCACTAGTGACTCCGGCCTCCGGCCCTTCATCAACTTCATCAAAGCTGAGGAGGATGAGACAATTCTCTGGTCGCAGAAACTTCTGACAAAGCCTGATATTCTCCTGATGGAGGCTACGAACTAGTGGCTCAGCCTCCCAGAGAGAGTCCCAGACGCCAGCGGACACATACTCAGCGTGGGAGACCTTGACAGATACATCGGGGCCTGCATCTTCGATCCCTACTACGCTGCTGAGAAGGATTCCAACACATCTTACTACATTCGCGTCCTTCTGTGTTCAATCCACATAATGGACAACTCGCGAAAGACGGCCAAACGACGCGACTTCCTGCTGCAGGAGCTATCAAACGTCCTTCACCTCAAGTTCCTGAAGTTGCTGGAGTGCGTCAAACGATGGCTCCAGTGCGGCAAAGCAGAAAAGTACTTCAAGCGTGTCCCAAACACTTACGATCACTTGGGCAGCGAAGTTGTAGTCGTCAAGGATCGAGTAATTGACAGCAAGAATCGCAAGATATACTACGGTATGCAGCTTTGCAAGCCAGGATTGACTCACAGACACGCCAGCTTCTGGCTCAGGAAGCTGGCACCATACTACAAGAACAAAGTCCCAGGAGTTGCAACCATGGTCCCAGAGGGCGTTGAGTTCTCAGAGTTCCACACGAGCATCAACTTCTCTAACCTCAATCTGCTCGTGAGCTTCATCTCTGATCTGGACAAACAACTGTGCCTCCCGCCCGTGAGCGATACGAAAGGGCAGCTGTACATCTCACGCGTCAAGCAGCTGGAGGTCGAGCTCGCCACCGTCAAGAGGAACCTGGACCTCCGCAGGATCGCGCCCGACATTGACCGGCTAGCTGAGCCTCTCGTCACTTCCGCGGCAAAGGACAAGGTCGCCAATGCGATTGAGGAGAAGCTGGGCACCTCTCTTGCAAACCACTACTGGAACCTGGTGCAGAGCTGTGTCGACAACTTTCCGGATCTCGGACACTACGAGAGCAGCAGAGTCAACTTTGACGTCTGCTTCCCCAAGTCGTGTCAATGTGAGTCGGAGAAGTCGGCTGAGCCTGCCAAGAAGAAGAAGAGAAAGCCGAAAAAGAAGAAGCCGGAGAAAGTCGTAGAGAAGTCTGATGTCCTGCCGGAGCTTGAGGAGGGTCACGATGCATGGGTCAACGATCTGAATACCCCGTGGCTGTCAAAGCCTGATGGGGATTCCTCGTGGGATGAGCTCGCGACTTCCGTGACCGGATCGCTCTCCTTGAATGAGCCTGAGCTCGATCTTCCCGGCGACGGTGTCTCCTTCAACGCTTCGCAGGACCCGGGCGACTCTGAGTCTGTACTTGCTGACGCTGAGCCGCAGGCTTCTGATCCCTGGGCCAACTACCCCGAGGCCTCAGGCAGGGTTTCTGGTGCTGTAACTACGCCAACCGAGGCTAGCTCCGGCGAATCTCTTCACGAAGATGATCAAGAGCATGAGGAGCATAATGGAGATGATGACGAGCAGAATGAGAACCAGCGTCCTAACGAGGACGAACAGGAGATCGTGGAAGGCCCCCGCAACCAAGACGCCAGCCTCCTCGACAAACCCGACACCGAAGACGGACCCTCGACTCCTCCCCAAGAAGTCATCTACGTCAGCGCCCGGACAGCAACCGTCATGGCAACAATGTTCGACAAGTCCCTCCACCAGGGATCCCTCACCTGGCCCGAGTTCATAGCCGCCATGGCTGAAGTAGGCTTCACCGCCGACAAGAAAAAGGGCTCCGCAATCGCCTTCGTACCCTTGCCGCGGGAAGATGGCACTTCGAGATGGAAGCAGTCGATTCAGTTCCACATCACGCACGGCAGCGCGTCGTCGAGGGTCGAGGGGTACCGGTCGCGTAAGATGGCTCATAGGTTGACGAAGGCTTTTGGATGGAATGCGAAGACGTTCCAGATTGCTTGATTGCTGGTTGGCATTGGCGGGATTTGTGCCACCGGGAGTCAAATTATGCAGTAGCTAAGATCTTTGGCTTTTGCTGTATTTGGGGACGACTTCTGAAGATTGCGAAGATGTGGCGTATGTGGGGCACAGAGACACAGTGGTTTGCTTCTGTTCTTGGATGCTGGCAGGGACACGATATCGAGACTTTTGCTTCATCTGCACATGGTCTTGATTTTGTTTCTCCGGTATCCTTGGTTCCTTGATAGCTGCTGAGCATTCATGGCTCTTGATTTGTTTTGAACTTTGTTTTGTCAGTTGCTTTCTGTATTGACACTTCTCTTCTCTTCAATATGACAATCGCCCCTTTTTCCATTGCTTTCAACATTTCTTCCGATTTTATTTCCTCCAATTTGACCTAGATTTTACACGCTTGTATTCATTGCATTCAAGATGTGTTATTCCATTCCATCATGACCCGACTAGAACTTTTGGAATAGGGGCGTTCATCAATCCCCGAAACCGAACTACACCGCCGGTAGAATCTTCTTCCCCCGGGATAGCTTTTCGAACTCTCCCTCTGGCGTGTATGAGACGCTCAAGGGAATAACTCAATGTTTTTGAGAGAACTTGGCCGCCTCTCGAGTAACCAACAGGGTTCGAGGAGTCAGTTATGTCGAGAACCGGATCTCGTAAGTACATTGGATGTTCTCTCAAAAACTATGCTTCCTTGTTGAGAATACCCATAATAAGTTCACTGCAATCACCGTAGATTGAATCTCGGGGCTTTGTAGACCAGGTGCAGAGAATCGGACATGGTCATGTGAGGCAGGAACCAACGCATGCCCAACAAAGAGTCTTGATCATACCCGAGCTTGGGGACGCCATGATCCCAATTCCGCAGGCTTTGTCGTATCGCTGCAATCATACAAGTCGTACGAGGACTTCATAGGTCAAGCACCAACCGCAGATGGCCATCTAGACAGCGACCTGATCGCTCCCGAGACTGAGGTCACCGCGGCCAACTCTCACGAAGCAATTGAACAGTTGTCTAGCCTCCCCGCCGATAGTGTTCAACCCCACTAAAGAATAGAGGAGAGCCACAGAGTAGACTATCTTATATCAAAAGCCAGAGTAGTCTTCCGTCAAGCTATAGTCTTTTTCATCGTAATTACCCTCTCTCTTACTTTCCAAAACCGGGCCCACGGCGACGCCCGGGTGCGGGCGGTGGGGCAACTTGACCACCTACTGTTCGCTGGCTAGATACGAAATTCGACAGATGAAGGTTCTTCGGTTCTTTCATCAAGTGAATCAGCCCACAAACTCTGGCGGCCGTGCTCCCTGTTGAGCTCTACTTCCCAGCTCACGATTGCATATAAGTCGATCACCTTCAATGACTGGAGGTTACGCAACGATTTGAGCGCTTTACTGACCCCGATATCAAGTGTTTTCTCAAAATGATCACAGGAAGCTGCCGAACTTGCCAGAAGCGACGGGCCCACGCTCAGCAAATCGGCCAGTAAGTCTGAGCTCCGGAATCCCCAGCAAGTACTGGTCGTGTAGTGGTAGAGAACTAATCAGCTTGAGGCGGATTGCAGCCTGATGGATATCGAGACGTTTTTTGTGGTTCTCCCTAAGAAGACGTGCTTTTCCTCCGCTATATTTCTCACATGTTGAGTTATTGGACCTTTCCATGAATACTTGCAGCACCTAGCTTGCGATTCAGAAAAGCTACAGAAAAAGATAGGCTGTCTCCGAGGCAAAGAAAGGGGGCTCGTCGAAGTACCGGAGAAGATGTAATAGAAACTAATCGACCTGTGCGGTTGACCC
Source organism: Colletotrichum tamarilloi (assembly GCF_030869305.1). NCBI lineage: Eukaryota > Fungi > Ascomycota > Sordariomycetes > Glomerellales > Glomerellaceae > Colletotrichum > Colletotrichum tamarilloi. The sequence goes on from NW_026849456.1 coordinate 65,718, forward strand.
CGGGCCTCTCTGCTGTGTACCCAAGCATTACCCCTCCAGGGCTTTGATTTCCGTTGGTATTTCGATGTTGAGGATCAGGAGAAGTTCGAGATCTTCGTCGATATTGCGAACAATTCAATCACTTCTATTGATAAAGTCGATCACGAACTCACAGACTTTAAGGGTTTCTTTTCTATTGTTAATATCCTTCTCACTCGTCGCGCCCTCAAACCTAGTAACGTCAGGAAGGCTCCCGCGATATTCATCACCCTACCGTCTTGTTTATGGACCCCAAAGCCATTCTTACCCTTGGTCATCTGTCCCGATAGAGTCATCCATTGCTGTCGGGCTAAGAATGGATGAGACGGTCATGTGTGGCCCAGATTCCACATGATATAGCTTCAAGACAAGATCGTTCAGGCTGTCGAATGTCGGCATTTTAGCCCTAAAAGCAAAGTTGTCGTATCAGCCCTGGTGTGGCTGCGCACATAGAGGATAGCGTGTCTCTCCCCTGTCGAGGAGGTCTCACTTTTCTTGGCCCGTATCATCCGCAGAGAGGGATACTTCAGAGCTGTGTTTGTTCAGTCTCGAGGACGTGTCGTACGAGACCGCCCGCAAAAGTCTGCTCGTGGCAACACTCGCCGAAACTACACCCGCCTCCTACACTATCAGAACAGTGCCTACGCTAAGTGTGTATGGCAGTTCCATGGCGCTAGATGGGCCGGTTCCGGGCGTGGCTCGTACGATGCTGCGAATAACAACAATGGTGGTGGTAGTGGAAGTGTTCGTCGAGCGATTGAGGGTCCAGGTGCTCGCGGACATGCTATTGTCCTGTATCAGGGGAGTTTGGCGTTTTGGTTCTTTTTGACTCTTGCGGCAGTTCCGTTACGGCCCAGATGCTCAAGCAAGAGGCGTGAAGCTATATTGGATCAGACATTAATCTTGCTAGTTAAACGCACCGGGGACTATTGTCATCTTCGAGACAGGCGGCTTCGGCGAATTTGCCGTGCTGCTGAAAATTGTATCTGGCAGGCTCGTACCGCGTACGACTTTACTTACCTACCTGGTCGCTACCCGATACAAGAGACAGGGCATGCAACTCCAGCATCTTTGCGGGAACACCTGCGCTGGTACACGATACTTTGAGCCGGTCCTACGACTACCTACGCAGAAGTTTCCATGACATCGTCCCTCTTCCGTCAGACGTCAATTAGGCGGCTTCGGGCTCTCGGAATTTGAGGGAGATAGCCTGTGAATGACCTTACTCAATTAGTCAGAAGGAGCTCCAAGACTAGGAGTAACAAGCCTAGGAAAAGACATACTCTTCTTGATAGAATTGGATGGATGAGCGGGTAACGAGGGCCATCGACGAAAATCACACTTTGGCGATGTCAAAGGGAAAGCTTGCCCATGAGTAGCTACTCATTTCAACTTAAGGAAAGGGGTTATGAGAGGAGTATTATGATACGTGATGGCGTTTTCGGCGACATTGTTGGTCCGATGTTCAGGACCAATTGCCGGTGAATAAGCCCAATTAGATCTGAAAGAGCGTCTTTAGTGAAGAATTCATGATCCTTGCAAGTATTGCCAGGCGAGAAGACTAGGCTTTTCATGGAATATGATGTAGTATTAGCTCAAGCCTAAATGCAGTGGATAGCAGCGCCAAGACTAGTAAAGAGTGTTTCCATGTTAGTTTCAAAGTAGCATCGGCCTCGGGCGATATGGCAAGGCCGTCACGACTCTCATTGCCTTCAACTCCATGATAATAGCGCGATGTTGAATCGAACATAAATAGAAGTAAATCACCACTCCGACTGTTGACCTATGGTTGCTGTCTTTTTAACATTGAACATATTGCAGTTATTTTCGGCTAAGATGATATTTCGGAGTTACATTTTCACCGCTACAATCGCGCTTCCGTCAGCGCTTATACCTATTTAAATTAATTAAATAAATAAGTTAAATAAATAGTTAAATATAAGAATTTTAGCAAGTTAAATAATTAAATATTATAAGGCCCTATATTTAATATATTTAATTAAATATAAGGTTATTTAAAAAAAAGAAAGTCCGGGGCCGGGCTAATTAAAAATTAATATTCTTAACTATATTTTATAAAAGTTTATAATTAAAAATATAAATACTTAAAGCAGGATTCGATCTTATGACTCCTTATTTATAATTATAAGTTCGGTATTATATTATTTAATTAAATAAATTATTAATAATTATTATAAAAAGAAAAAAGCTTAAGTATTATAGAGCTTTAAATTTAATATCTTATTATATATAAAAATTTAAAAAACCTTTAGCACCCTCTTTTTTTAATATTAATAAAACTAACGAAATTATATACTACTATTTTTAACCCTTTATAATTATTATAATTATTATTAAAATTAATTAAATTATATATTAATTAATTTATTATATTATAATTAATTAATTAATAATAAGTTATACGATTTTTAATACGTAACTATTATTTCGGATTATTTTATAATTATAAACCCTAATTAACGCTAGCTTTGTATTATTAACTAATTTTAATAATTATAATAACCTCTTTACTTTTTTAAAAATAATTTAAAAAAAGAGGACTTTTATTAATAACGATTTAATATTATAAAAGAGTATAAAGTTAAAAAAGTCGTAGATTTATTTAAAGAGGGTTTTTATTTAAGAAATTTATAATAAAAATAGTTAAAGTAAAGTTTTTTAATTTTATTATTATTATAACGAAATAAGTATTATTACTTATTTTAAAATAGTAATTATAAGCTTAGTAACGGCTTATTTAAAATTAAAATACTAAGTAATAAATCTAAGTTCTAGCGAGTTATTATATTTATTAAAATATTTTAAATATAACTTTATATTAAAAAAATAGAAACTTATTTTTAGTATTATTATAAAAAGCTAAGTAACGAGAATTAAAAAATTAGTAATTAGGTATATTATTAATAATAATAGCCTATTTATAGTTTTTTATAATTTTTATTTCTAAGCCCTTTTTTATTAATTAAATTATAGTATTATTAACGAACTCTTATTATTATATAAAAATATAAAAAAGGAGCTAAGTAAGATTTTTATTAAAAAGAAAAATATAATTAGGGTAGAGATCTAAAGGTTAATAATAAAAGTCTACTTATTATTTTATTTATAAACCTTATTAATATAGAATATTATTATTACCGTTTTTATTTATTTTTTAAATTATATTAAATAATAAATATAATACCTTATTATTTTATAATAATAATATAATACTTATAATAAGGCTAATATTATTTAAATTATAAAATTAATAATAGATAACTAGGAATTAAGTAACTAAGTTAGAGTAATTATTTATAATAATATTTTAAATAACGATACTTATTTAGGTTATTTATATCCTATATTATCTTATACTTATATTTAAAAAGATATTTTTAATTAGAAAATAAAGTACTACGGTTATATTCTTAACCTCGTTAATAAGGTCTTTTTATTTAGTAATAATAAAGAAGTATTTAAATAAGAATTAGATATATTAATTAATATTAAGTAACTTTAAAAAGATTTTAATTTCTAATATATAAGGAGCCTTATTAATAAATTTTAAAACGTTATTAAATTTATTTACTTATTATTTTAACGATATAAAGCTTTTTTTAAAACTAATAATAAAACTAATAAGAACGATATATATATTTTTTTTAAAGAGTTATTATAAAAGCTTATATTAATACTTAATAATAATATAAAATAGAACTTAATATACTTTATAATAAGAATTAATAGGGATGCATAACGAATTAATACAGATATATAGCTCTTAGGGACGTATAATATTCTCTACCTCTAATTAGTTTAAAAATTTATTATTAATATACTTAGATTTTATTACTTTTTTTTAAAGTACTTATCCCTTTTTATAATTTCTTTTATATAATTATATTTTAAGGGAGCTTTATTACGAAGTTATAATTAACGCGTTTTATATCCTCTTTTTTTTAAAGCTATATTAGTTTATATATTATAAAATAGCTTTTTTAATAGCTTACGTACCGAGCTTACGTTACCGAGCTTAATTTAATAGCCTAAATAATTAAAGCCGTTTTATAAAACGCTAACGCTTTAATAATAATAATATATTATTATTTTTTATTTTAAATAGAAGCTATATTAGTATTAGCTAGTTTTATAAAATTAGCGATGCTTATATATATAATAATTTAATAAACGATATTTTACCCGAGCTATTATAAGAAACGCGATTATTATTTTACTATTTATATTAATATATTAGAATAGAACTAACCTTTTATTTTAATTAGAAATTCCTTAATAAAACTAATATTTTTTAACTTTTTATTATTTTTTAATTTTTATTAGTACGTAGTCCCCCCCCTTTTAATAAAAAGTCTTAATAACTTATATTTTATTTTATATGCCGTTTTTTAAAAAGAATATAGATTACTTAGCGTACTACTCTCCCCCGAATATTATTAAAACTTAGTTTTTCTTCTTTTTATAATAAATTTTAATAACTAACCTAGCTTATAATAAAAGGAATTAATATACCGGTATTATAAATTAATATATTAGCGTCGCTCTTATACTAGCGTCGCTATTCTATTTTTTAATTAGTTTAAAAAAATTTATTAATATAATTAGATTTTACTAAATACTTATAAAATATCCTAAGCCTTTATTATTCTTTTACTCTTTTTATACTTAAGTTATATTATTAAGCCTCGAAATTTAATTTATAATATTTATTTATAATAGCTTTTATAATTAGAGTTAAAGACGTTTTTTAAAACTAATTTTAAAATAATACTCCTACTAAAAAACTTCCCCCTTTATAAAAACGATTATTAATTAATTACGGCCTCTTATTATTATCTAGCTAACTATTATTATCTCCCTTTTTAAAAAGTAATTACCTTAGTATTAACTAATTCTATAGAATTAATAATTTTAAAAAGTAGTACGACCTTATTACTAAGCTCTTAGCTAGTATATTATAAAATATATAACTTTTTATAAATAATTATTTTAATATAGAGCTTATATTATATTTTACTTATTATTTTTCTAAAGGAATAACGAAAACCTAGTAAACTACCCTCTTACGACTTTTTTTAAAGTATAACCCCTTTTTCCCTAACGAATAGTCCTAATAACCTTTTTATTTTATAATAAAATAATTTAGTAGTACTTTTTAGCTTATTAAATAAGTTATTAAAACTAATTAATAGTTAATAATAATACTATTTTAATAATAAGAATATATTTATTAATAATAATAAATATAGGGTCCCTAAGTTAACTTACTACCCTATTTACCCCTATAATTATCTTTTATTTAAAGCGAAGCGTCTTTTTAAATTATAACCTCTTATTATATTCTAAATAACCGATCCTTTTTTTTTTTTATAACTTAAATCCCGAACTTATTAATTCTTAATAATTTAAAATAAACTTATAATACCCTTTTTAACTAAGTTAATAATTTTATAAAAGCTAATAAATTTAATATTATAAAGCGGAATAAGTATAAAGCTTAAGGCCGAATTATTTAATATATTTTTTAATATAATTAGTTTAGTAAGCCTAGGCTTATATAAAGTACTAATATTTAATAATATAAGTTTTATAAATACGGTTATAAATAATAAATTATTACCGAGGCTTAAGAAGAGGATAAGTAGTTATTATATTATTATCTAAACCCCTAATATAAATAATATAATTATAGCCCTAGTTTTAAAGCCTCTACGTACCCTTTATATCGTAAGTTTACTAAGGTAGTTAAGGATATTATTAAAATTATAAGCTAACGAGTTAGGATTTAGGCTCGCAATATACGTATTATTATTTAAGAATAGTTCCTAAAGTCCTTATTTACTTAACGAGATATTTATAATACTAGGGCTTATATAAACTAAAAAAAACTAGCTAAATACTTACTAATTATAACGTTAATTAAGTTATTTAATAAGTAAGATATCTTATACGTAATAAAATAAGTAAATAACGAGCTAAACCGCTTTATTAGCCTTATCTAGACTTTTTTTTATTATTTTTAAATATAGAAGTAATTCTTTAAAGTAATTAGTTTTAATAATACTTATAATACTAATTATTTTAAGCTCCTTCTTTTCTAAGTTATTAAGTAAACCTACTTTAAATCTATTTATAATACCGCATTCGGCCTTATTAATAATAAAAAACTAAAGGGTTTTTAGTTTTTTTTAATAAGTATTTACTAACTTATAAACTAATACTTAGTCCGTTATTCTATTATTATTATTATAAACTACGATAAATAAATAAAAGTTATACTAAATAAGTAGTTCTTAGACGTTTAGTAATAACTCTATATTTATTATATTAACTCTAACGTTATACTTAGGATTAAATAGAAGTAAGTTAAGGACTATAACTATAATAATAATAGTAATAAGTTTAATAACGAGGGATATTAGCTATTAATATAAGTAATAGTTATACTAAGTAATAAGGATAAGGCTTATATTAATACGCTTATTAATAAGCCCCCCTCTTATACATATTATAAAGTCTTTATAATATAAAAGCTTATTATTTTTACTAAGACTAAGTATACTTTTAAAAAAGCCTAGACTAAGCTCTATAAAGAGTTTAATAACTAACGCCTAATCCTTTAGTACTTCTACGTAATATACTTATTTTTAAAAGTATAATAGGCCCGTTATTTTATTTAAAAATACTAGAACTTTAGTACTTATATTACCTCTAATATTAAATTAAGTAATAATAATATTAAGGGTTATTTTTTAAATAGTTTTAATTACTTATATTAGCTTATTGACGTTATATAGGATATAATTAGTAATTAGGAGCTATACTTTTACTAAGCTTATATAAAAAATAAGGTATTTATAAGCTAGGAGTATATAAGTACTCGCTTTAAGTACTTAAATAAACTTTAAATAATACTTTTTTTAAAATATTTTATTTTAATTAGAATATAAGGCTAGCTTATAAAAAAAGTAATACTATTTAATAAGAGGCTATTTTTAAACCTTTTTAAATTTATAATTTAAATTATACTATTTTAATTAAGCTAAGTATCTTATATTATTATAAGATCTATTTTAAAATATTAAATTTAGCTATTTTTAATAAGTAAAAAGTATACCCTTAGTAGCGTTTTTAAAAAACGTTTTTTTTAAATTTATATTACTAAATCCTTAACCTTAAGATTATTATATCCTTTTATAATAAGTTAAAAAATAAAATATAGCTTATTTTATTATAATTAGTATTATTTAAAAAAGGTTAGTTAGCTAGTTAAGCCCGTATTACTTATAATAACTAAAGTATAAATAATAAAAAGCGAAGTTACTTATTTAAAAATAAAAATAAGTCGATACTAGCTAAGTTTATAAAAAAAATAAGTTAACTAAGTTAAAGCTAGATATTAAGCTTATTTTAATAATAAATAAGGAGCTAGTTTAGCGTTTTTAATAAGGGGAGGATAATAGGGAATTATATAAATAAACGGCCGATATAACTTAGTATTTAAAAAAAACGGAGCTAATAAAAAGTAGTTTATAATAATAATAAATTATTATAACTATATTAAAAGAGGTAGTTAAGTAAACGTTATTATAATTTACTCTTTATATATTTTAAATATATAATAAAAAGAAGCTTTATTTATTTAAAATTTATAAAAGCTTAGATTATTAACTTATTTAAAATTTATAAATCTTAAATAGGTAATATAGTAGTTCTGAACGAGTACGTAGGTTATAGTAGTATTTTTATTTTTAAAAATCTTAAATTAGAGCTTAGGTTAGAGAGGATAATAAGAATAAGTATATTAGTATAATTACCCTTATTATTTTTATAAAGAGGTATTATTTTTTTAGACTAATTAGATATAGAAAATATTATACATCCCTAAGAGCTATGCGTCCGTATTAATTCGTTATACGTCTTATTAATTCCCTTTATAATATAGCGCTTTTTAAAAAAAAAAATAGATTTATACTTTTTTAATAATTAATTAAGCTTATAAAGATTTAAAATAACAGATCCTTATTAAGGACGTTTTTAATAATAACGATTAGTAATTATTAGCTAAGTTAAAAGTAGTACTTAAACTATTTTATTTTTAAATAATAAAATATGAAAACTAAGGTAAAAAGTTTTGCTATCCGAGTAGTACTATTTGGCTATCCGGGTAGTAATCCACTTTTTAGACTAATAAGGGCTTACGGCTATAGAGCTCGGGCTATAACCCCATACCCGTACCCGCTGTACCTACCTACGGGCCACCCGGCGCCTACGCGCCGCAATTACGTAAGGTAGCCGCGGGTACGTATAGTTATAATTACCCACGGTTATAATTACACACGGTCGCAATTATACACGGTCGTAATTACACACGGTCGTAATTACTTATTAAGATAGATAATTAAGTAGGTAATTAAGTAGGTGATTGAATAGGTAATTACGACCGTGGGTAATTACGACCGTACGTACCCGCGGCTGCCTTATGTAATTACGGCGTATATACGCGCTAAGTGGCCCGTAGGTAGGTGCAGCGGGGTAAAAAAGTTTAGAGTTCAGACGGCAGGCTCTGATTGGCTAATAAAGTGGATTACTGCCCGGATAGCTAAACAGTACTGCCCGGATAGCAAAACTCAAGGTAAAAGAGACGGTTATAGCCGTTTATAAAAAATAATAATAAGTCTTAAGTACTTCATTAACTATTTTTAAAAATAAAAGAAGTTATATAATAAACTTTTTAAAAAAAAGATAGATTTTATAGCTTTTTAAATCGTAATATTATAATTATAATTAATATAAATAATACTACTTTATTAATAATTAACTCGTTATTAAATTATATCTTAACTTCTTTTTTAACTTCTAATTTTAAATAATATTCTTTATTATATTTAGTTTAAATATATACTTAGGGAGCGGGTAGAGCTACTTTTTAATAATAATTTTAATTTATAAAAATATTTTTAATTATTAATTATTAATATTTAATAAGTTTTTAATAAGTATTATACTAAGTTAAGTAACTCTCTACTCTATATTATAATAATTATTTTTTATTTTAAGTAGAAAATAAAATAGCTAGAGAAAAAGTAGGATATGCCCGAGTAGAGTTATTAATTATTTAATATAAAAAAGGGATTCTATAATTATTAATAAAAATAATATATAAATAAAATAATAAGTCTTTTTTTTATTATTTAAATCCTCCTTTTTATTACGATAATTATAAGCTATTCTTATTATCCTTACGATTTTAAAAAATATTATAAAAAACTCGTAATATTAATAATAGTTAATATTTTAAATAATAAACGTAATAATTAACTACGTACTTAAACTTAGTTAATATTACTTATAAATTATCCCTTAGCTAGTTCTTAACCTAATTTAATAATAAATTAACTATTAACTAACCTATTTAATATTAAATAAGCTTATATTTAATATTTTTATAATCCTTATAATAATAATAAACTACGAGAGGATATTTAGCCTTACGAAATTAATTTTAACTTTATAATAATTATTAATAAAATCCTCTGTATTAAAAGAGGTTTAATATTTTAAGAATTAATTTTATAACGGTATTATAAAAATAAGAAGTTAATTTTTTGATTAAAAAAGCTAATTAAAATAAAGTCTATAAGTTAGTATTATAAGGACTTTTATAATAACTTTATTTAATTCCTAATTAGGAAATTAGTTAAATTTATTAATTAATTATTAAATAATTAAATATAGCGCGAGAAATGAGCTAAATAATTAAATACGAACCTTATATTTGATTTGTTTGTATGGGTATAAGCGCTGGCTTCCGTCCGCTGTCAGCAGCATTCAAGCCGCCTGTACATCATAAGCCCCCGGTACAGAAGGATACAACGGCGGAAAGTGCAAGCCCGACAAAGTTCTTTGCGGCAGCGCAGGCTCTACCATTACATGTTGTGACACTACGGCCTGTTCTTGAAAGTGTTTTTATTCCTTGAGAAAAGCTCTCAGAGCTATAATTGACATCTCCACTGCAGTCTATTTGGTTTCGTGAATGAGCACGGCTTATGGCTGTGGACGAGGCCAATCCTCTAACCCGTTGCATCATCAGCCTCTCGTAACATCCAGAAACTTGCCTCTACTTTGAGGCCCGAGACAGAGGAGACTATTCTGTGGTGGAATCATGTCACCGTTTAGGTGTGAAGTATGAACTTTAAACCTTCCAATGAAGTGCAGAGGGAAGGAGGGTGATGGTTCAGCACACCTAGTGTGTGCTCAAGGTGCCCAAAGTGACCAAGGCGAAGCTGTGTTAACCACGACATTGACATCCATCAACTCAATGTACCGATTACGTACTGAAAATTAGGATGGGAAAATTCCACTGACAACGCGATCGGCTGTTTTTGAATCAGAAGATCTGCTGTAGGTACTAGGAGAATTCCGTCACTTCGAGACCGCGCGAGCCTTGACTTAATCGTATCGTGACCCATTGACTACATAACATGAGTACCATTGCGACCAGCCTGTGACCTCAATGGCTGACGTGGCAATGCTAGCTCGTCCACGAAAATAGGCTGTGTGATGATTTTTGCATTTCAAAAGTTCCGACAAACCCTTACCTACACGTATGTTACCTTAGTTTTCGGTTGGCCTAGACATCAAGGCTTAAGATCAATGTCTGGGATACAGACTGGACTGAAAAGATGGCGATAGACCCTTGTACCTTGCCTTCTCCATGTTGCCAATGCAGTGGCACCAGTGCGTAGTTGAGTTGCGTATGTAAGCGGTTAACCGTATCTTGAAGAGTCCCGCTGACCTCGGTAACGCCGATGTATCGCCAGTGAACAAGGACCAGAATACGAACTCAATGTTGACAACCTTTAAGAGACAGAACGTACAGTGTCGCACATAAACGCTTGATCACAGCGGCGATGTCAGGATGATTTAGAGAAAACAGGTTTGTGGTAGAGCAGTGTACACCCTAAACTGTCGAGATGGTACCATACATCTGATGAATAGACTATCCGTGTCTTGCGCCCGAAGGGTACGCCGACCTCAGTCCAGAGAATTTGCGTGCGAATTGGCCTGGTGATCGCAAACAACCAAATCCACATTCACCAGTACTTCTCGCCCACACCCCTAAGCACAACCCAAATTCGTTTCCGTATCTTGTCGTACCGTAATTACGTGATAGTGGTCGTTCCTATCCTCCACTGGTGCATAGAGCCGTTGGTTATTTAAACCGACTGGATAACGATGCGAAAACTCTCGCCGATACGGCTGACTTGCACAGACTTTGAGCTCGTTCCGGCCGACAGAGTCTCACTTGCGATGATGCCGTCGCCGGCGTAGACGGTGTATTTGAAGGTGAGAGTGCTGAACGGGGCGCTGTGGTAGAAGGTGATCTTGAACTGGTCGTTGCCGAGGGGCTCTGCCTTGTACTGAAAGCTAGTGCCACCGCCAATGACAGACGTAGTAGGCCAAGGGACGACTCTCTCAAAATTCTCCCTCGCCATCAAGACTGGGGCGATGCCTGCATCTTCGAGGGGCTGGGCGGAGCGCTCATTCGCCAAGGACTTGTCGCTCACGACGACGTCGCGCGTCTCAGCTGGAGCGGTCACGGCGGGCAGAGCGGCAGCGATAGACGCGAAGCCGAGGATCATAGAGACCTTCATGACGATGACAAAGAGGATTCTTTGGAAAGTAAGGTAGTAGGAAATGATCCGGTAAGAAAGGGTCGTTGTTTGGGAATATCAAAGCCTTCATGACAAGCTAAGCGGATGACTTCGCTGGCTTATATGTTTTAAGCACTGACGGTATCGCCATGGCATCAATCCGAATCATATCACATCATTTGCGAAGTTGGGAAGGTGGTGCGATGGTAACAGCGATGCTCATGTGTAGGTGATTAAGGTCTACCGACCGAATAGAGCATTGCCACTTCAGATTGCGACCCCATCGTTCAATGCTTTCTATTTTGTAGTCTGACCTCCCTGAAGTAGAACACTTCCGTGCGGAATTGCATTGTTAACATCGTACGGTAGTTAAAGCACGCAAAGAGCATGAAGCAACGACGTGAAGATGACTTTAGCCGTTCGGTCCACTATCTCCTTGCGGAAGGAGGAGCGTGTCCAGTGGAGATAGCGCAATCCCTGGCCGGCTTGGATCCGCTGCCATGGCAGAGTCCGAGTCGGTCTTCCTATATCTGGGTTTTATGACGGGAGATACTACCGGCGCTGGAGAATGATTCAAATGCACCGTGGGTCTACTGATTAGGCTGCTCCCGATCTCTCAATTTTCGACTTGTTGCTTCTTCGATTTATCGATTACCCCACTCCTGGTACCTTGTCAACGTGACTATCCCATAGATCATCAAGAGTCTCGTACAGTGGGTGCCATAACACGGTCCATCGAGAAAGCAAGGTCGAACTGCCTAACGCAGTCATCGCCAAGATAGACAATATATTCTCATAGTCAAGAGGAACACAAGATGGCGAGCTCTTTGTTCCCTCAGTATGCAATATTCGTTGTCTAGTCTCTTTGAGTTAAGTGCTTATCCTTGAAAACAAGAATTCTGTAGTATGGCGGGCTGGCACTGTGGTCTATGTGTGAATAAATGCACCTTCTCATTTTGCTCTGTTAGGAAGAACAGCGGTACGCCTTTCGTCAGGGATGTGATGAACTCAGACGATGGCGAACATTAGGGGAACAATAAATCAGGGGCAATTCGCCATCTGGAAAACATTTATCCATTAATCTTAGCTGCACTACAGTATCCCGCTTCTACTACCGATCCACTCCCGCAGAAGTCAACTCATCGCCGATGAATCCTCGTTCGACGGACATTCAGGGCTGCGATGCCTGTTTATCCACAAGAGAATTGCAATAGCAGGACTTGAATCCTAGCATTAATTCGCTTGGCACCATGGATGTGGCAAGGTTTGCTTGAAACGAGGATTTTCTCGATAATTGAAGGCTCTGTTGGGAAAGTATAGCCCGAGGATGACTTGAGTCAACCGTGCTTACAATTTGTTATTACCGAGCCACGACTCGTTGAGTTGTCAGCACTGGCCAGTTCCTTTTGTTCTGCAGTTCTGCAGTGCTTCTCCTTAGACTTGGAAAGTTGCCTCTCTCTTCCATTCCACTTCGTTGGCCGTGTACTCCGTATTATTCTGCTGTTGTACCTCTCTTATACTGCGCTTGTCTTTGACCGTTCTCTCTCAAACTCCAGACACTCGCTGTTCTATGATGGATGGGCCTCGATTTATCTTGGTGCGAGACCTATACGGGGTCGTATCTAAGTGCCTTACAAGACTGGCAGCCGTCTCGTGGATAGCGGTATTATAATGGGTAGCGCCACACGTGGCAGTGACAGATTTTCGACTACAATAAAGGGCCAGCAATCTTGAACCGGGTGTCGACTGTATATAAAAGTAGTGGCTTGTAAGACAAGCCTAGAGTTCAAAAACAGACACAATCCATCAACAGAGGCTAGCCGACAATCTGAGCCACTATAATATCAAGTACTCGACCTCGTCATGTATGTTTCCGCCATTCGTCTGGCACATAAATTGAGTACTTATTGTCTCGAGACTTGAAAAGGATTTCACGACTGTGCTTCTTGGCCGGTGAAATAAGTTTTGCGGAGACAGAATACTTTCTCAGACTGAGTGAGAGCGGCCGATCATACCTTATGAGTGAGTTTTGCATTGCACTAGCAAACGAGCAAATGAGCAAACGGAGCGGCAACTTGAGAGTACAGGTGATATGTGTATGGCCGGCTTCTAACATATAAGCTCTAGAATAGAATTTGGCGATATTTCACGATGAAATTGCTTACAGTCACAATTTTCATGACTTCGAATATGGGTCTCTTGTAGAGGCTTCGGCTCGGCTCAAGCGGTTGGGGTCAAGCAGTTCGGTTCGGGTCAAACGGATCACTATGGATGAAGCCAAGCGTACGAGCAAAGAACCTACCATAGGAAATCCGACGATATGTACGGAGTATTACTCGATCAGTTTACTGGCTCGTGGCTCCGAAATCTTCCTTCTCAAATCAGAGGGTAGCCTGTGGAGTTTTGCCCCTTGACGTATGATCGCGGAATTTCGTTGAAATTGGAGAAGCCGATCGCAGGGTGGATGTCGCCACGATAATCGTCAATACCGAGAGACCTACCGAGCCGGCTTCTTCTCAAGGTAACATTTAATTCTTCCGCCAACTAGCTAACAACCCTCGACTCCACATTCGGCATTCGGTGGGCTTCCCCGCCTTCTCAGAATACGCGGAGAAGTGGGTGAAGCCTCGCATACATGTTCGCTGTAGCTTCGGACTTACGAGTTGATACCTACATAAAAGTATGAGATCCAGATCCTCTACATCAAAGGGGAAGGTGGTGCATTTTTTCCATCCTTCAACATGATCTGAAGTTCCACCCTCCTTCCAAATTTTAAGATGCAGATCTGGACGCCATTCACTCTGGTCGCTTCTTTGGCGCTAGGCAGCATCTTTATGCCCAGTATTCACGCATTACCCGGCCCGAGCGTAGAAACGAAACAGGGCATCGTCGCCGGCTTTCAAGATGCAGCAGCACCAGGAGTCGCGCAGTTTTATGGCATTCCCTACGCTGAAGCGCCCATCGGAGAGCGAAGATGGCTTCCTGCCTCGCCCAAAGAGTCTTTCGGAACCTTGGATGCGTCAGTGAGACGTCCGTCTTGTCCACAGACGGATCCGCCTGGCACCGGAGGCGCGTGGGCTGCTGAGTTCTTGATTCGGCCGAATAGCACCAGCGAGGATTGCTTGACACTTAATACATGGACTCCGGTCAATTCATCCAAGGCTCTCCCGGTTGTTGTATGGATTCACGGCGGTGGATTTGGTGCGGTATCGTACCTTCCTTTCATATTTCCCTCATGCGCTGTTTGTGAGTGCGTACTCAGGTTCTAATAAAGGCATAACAGGGAAGTAATGATATTGCCTATCAAACTCCCACCCGATGGGTTCAGAGAAGCCAGAAGCATATTGTCGTTGCGATAAAGTAAGAGATATGATTGTTGCCGCTGAAACGTCTTACTAACATGATCATCCAGCTATCGCGTCGGGCTTTGGGGTTTCCCGAACGCCGCAGGCCTTGAACAAACGCAACAGAATCTAGGGCTTCTGGATCAGCGGTTGGCCACGGAGTGGGTGCGAGACAACATTGCACAGTTTGGAGGTGATCCTGAGCACATTATTCTCTGGGGCCAGAGTGCTGGAGCCGGATCAGTCTCGTACTATCAATACGCCTACCCCGACGATCCCATTGCCATTGGCTTTATCAAGAACTCGGGATCACCCTTCATCCCAATCGGAAGTGACGATGCAGTACATGGCAACTTCTCTTCCCTTGCAGCCGCATTCGGATGTCAAGAAGACGAGCTTGGCTGCTTGAGGGAGATTCCCTTCCGGAAGATACAAGAGTACCTCGATCAAGCTGGCAATTTGACATTCAACGTTATTGTGGACGAGAAGACCAAGTTCTCTGACTACGAGAACCGAACTTTGGACCGGAGAGTTGCTAAAGGTGTAAGTGTCAACCCCGTCTAGGCACACAATAGCCATGCTGACTTTGTCATCGGGAAGCCCTCAATCGTTGGTTCGACTAGGGATGAATGGAACTTCGCCGGCAGCACTACCATCCCTCCAACCAATGGATCCGACGTGGTTCCAGACAATCTGTTCGGCTGCCCGGCGCAATACGAGACCAGTCTGCGAAATGTGGCTGGTCTCAAGACCTACCGCTACATGTATTCCTCCAACTTCACCAATATCATGCCCGGAGGCCAGGGCGCATTTCATTCTGCAGAACTCCCGCTTATCTTTGGAACACATGATATTGCTCGTCAGAGTTCTACAGCGTTTGAGTATGAAGTCAGCGAGGAGATGCAGGACTTGTGGTTGTCATTTGTACTCGATCCTGAAGATGGACCGGTTACTGAAGGTTGGGAAGCGACGCCGCTCGGAGGCCTTGAGACACTGCAAACAGGTATTGACCTTGGGTACAATGGCTCTGTTGTACAGCCGTTCTCTTGGAGTTCCTGGCAGACCGCATGCGTCCACGGTGTTGTTGCCTGAGATGATCAGGTGAAGGCTGGATCGGTTGAGACTTTGGTAAGATGGCTATTTTCATAGTAATTAGCGACCAAAGACCTTTCATCCAGCTCTCTGGCCGTCTGACACGAGATGTAGAAGTGTCGTTTGGCCATCGTTCCGATGCGATGGCACTGACTATGACTGAAGTTGACAAGTAACTCCCTTGCGAGTCCGCGAGTGCTGGAGATAGGAGCCCGACGAAGTATTGCCTTTACTTATCAACTAGAAGGATCTGCAAGTCGTTCGGACTTCCGTTCGATTGATGGCTAGCATGAACCTGACAGGTGCCACATCTGTGACCGTGCGCCTCGAACGGCTTTGATAGACAGGGAATATGAGACATGCCAACAAGGCCCAGACAAAGCTCAATCTTCACTGGCCATTCAAGCAAGCCAAGTGCGTCTTCCTCAAACCCCAAAAGAGTGGTTACACCGAAAGCTACATACCTCATCAAGGCCAATAGGGCCGCTAAGTCCGGAGTGTGACTACATCTAGACTTCCCCGAGCGAGCCTGCCTGCAGACGGGGACGGATCCCGATTGATAGCAGGCGGGGAGAATGTCCGACCTAGTCGGTCAACTCAAAACATTGGGTGCTGACAGACTATCGGCTTTCCGCCCCGAAAGAACTGTCCCAACATTAAGCAAACCTTGCTGCGACATACAAGCCTGACATCTCTCGGTATCAGGTGCCGCGACAAGCGTGCGTTCCCGGTACACTAGGATAGACTCAGCCTAACGCATACTCGCCCTTTCGCTCCTGCTGTCAAGGTTTGACTAAAACACAGTTAACGGTGTCTGATGTTCGGATTACTGCGAAGCGCCCAATGAAATCGCCTACGCGCCGGGCGCCACCCGAGTCTCGCGCACCGCTCGGCTAATTGAACGCCAAGTGAAGAGCTTAACCTCTTTCCTCGATTGAAATCATAACATAAAATTGACTTTACATACAGAAGAAGTACATTATTGTACAAAGGTTCGAATATTGGCCTTGACAGTTCCCGTAGCGGCTACTTTGACACGATGCCACCGGTGAAGGCCCGAGAGCCTTGCCACCCCGCTTAAGCGCTCAAGAAACGCGTGAAATGATTATGTCCATCCAAGGCTGAACACATCTGATGCCTTTTCCCTTCACAATGTGACTATGTACCTCGAGAGTAAGCATGAGTTCAGACCGTAAACTTTGCAAGCGCCCAGTCTAACACTCTAGCGCAGTCGCTTATGCCTCCTTCCTCGAACTCCCAACAATTAGACAGAATTTCCTTTTGAGCAAAGATCGTCCGCTTCCAATTTTGAGGGTACGTGACCTTTGTTGGCATATTCAACGACGGGATACTCTGTGCCCGCTCTGCGGCCGTCAGAATTAGAGAACAGGTCACGAACCCCCTCAGTTGTAACCAGAGGCCGTGATGAGGTGTAGACGAAGTAGCCTGGATCCTGAACAAACAGTACTGTAGACCTCGCGAAGCAAGCTCCGCTACCCTTGCGACCATGTGTTCTGATACCGTTAAAGCGATGGAGATGGTTGAAGCCAACCGGACGAAAGGTCTGCACAGAAGCTCCTTCATCGCCAAGTACCGTCCACGAAGCATTTGACAAAGGTCATCACCCAGAGGAGCGATGTCTCCGGTGGGTATTTGGAATGATATTGGCGGCGGCAACGACTCGTACCAATCTGATAGTTGAGCATCAAAGACCTCAAATACTTCAAGCATGCGGTCAATGCCGTGCTCAGTCGGGTGGGGAGGGCACCTCTTTTGGGCCTGAGTGAAACGATCGATCAGGTGCCTTGCTGAGATCTCTGCTAAGTAGTAGTACCAGGATCTTTGCTCCATCATCAGGGCCTTGTTATCTAGGTTCATGACCCCGAGTGTTGGTGGAGTGGGCAGACTGTATGGGTAGTCTACACCGGCGAGAATAGAACCGGGGAGAGACAGCTCAAACGCCAGCTCACTGCAACTGAGTCTTAGCCAACGATCGAGTACACTACGGGAACATATTCCGGACAGGACGTACCATTCAGATTTGAAGCAAGTGAAGTACAATATTTGCTCCATTGAGAGTGACTGGGTGAATTCAGGCGTCTCGGCTTTAGCCGGCATGGTGAGTCTGAGACGGATGTCAGCCAAGGGAAATCCAAGCAATGCCAAGGAGAGACAAACTTGTTTGTGAGCGAAGTAGTATACCAGGTGTTACTCGCCATACTGAAACATTTCCATGCTTGTAAGGGATCCATGTTGTACATGTGCCAGATTCTGCCATACTAGTCAGCCTTACATGTACGACTGACCAAGAGCCATGACAAGTCAGATACGCGGGAGGAGCCGTCTTACCCTGCAAGGCACAAGCATTGTACAGACTCCCATCCAGGTGAACCCATGGAGAAGCCCAGTCGTTTCTCGGCGACTGACCAATACCTTGACGCCAGATGACGGTTGGGCTCCACGGAGTATCCACGAGGGGTTCCGCTTGGCGTCCTCTGCCCAGGTCTCTGGGATATGGCGCCGAGGGCACAAGACAATGCAACGATACAGGTAGACGCCGACCAGTCAGGGCCGTTTTCCGCGACCTGCTTTAACATCTGTCGCAGCATTTGAGCATCGACGATGGGATTCATGGGATGAACATTGGTCAAGTACAAGTCTACCAGCCGGGATAGCTCGTAGAACTCCATGGCGGGGGGCGATCTGGGGGAAAAGGCTTCCCCACGTGGGGAAGCATGGCTGAAGGGGTCTATCGCGAAGGGCACCGGTTTAGGAAAGATTGGCCACTCCAGCACGGAGTCCAGTCCGGCGGTATCCGATAACGAGGGGTGAATGGACTTCTTGGCCTCATCCGCGGCACCTCCATCTTGCCCAGACAGGAGACCATCTTGACGTCCACTTTGGAAGGTTGGACTGTCCGGATAGTCGCTTGAGTTACCGGACAGGTCGCGGCTAAGTTGTGGTATAGCGCGAAAGTTCTCCTCGTTGCGTTGAATTAGGTTGGCCAAGTTCTCTATTGCTCCCAGCAAACGTGGTCCAACACCTTGACATCTAACGGGAACAATCCACACTTCATTAGTATCAGTCCGATATGACGTGTCCATCCGGTTGAACCGGCGGCCATCCCCCGCAAAGTGTATGTGACCCGAACCCGTCGATCAGACGTGGGCCTTAAGACTTCAAGTCCGTATGAAGTAAAGTAAACTTACAGTGACGTTGCCGGAGCCGAGTCCTCGATATATGTGCAAGTTGCCCCGACCCTCTGACAATAGCCGCATATCGGCCTCTCGTTATCGCATTTCGTCTTGCGGCCACGGCACGTCTGACAGGCAGATGAGGCGCGCGACCAAGTTCTCTGCTTCGGCATCCTAGGATCAGCTTGCTCGACATGTGCGTGATCGACGCCGGAGACGGAGCGGCCAGGAGGCGATCCGCCAGTAACGGCCGCCATGCCCATGTCGGGGAAGCCCCGGCCGATGTCCATCCTCATCCTCTTCAGCGGTGGGTCCATTGCGACGATAGATGACTCCTGTAAACCTCGTCGTTCGGGATCATTTCTCGTGTCGGGGAGACGAGCGACGCGAGATGTGAGGGGGAAGGCAGGATGGTCGGCCCTGTCTGGGGATCGCGAGTTTAATTATCGTGCAGCATTGATCGCCGGCCCCCGCAGAACCGTTTCAGAACGCGACGCCATGGCCTCGGGAAGCGTGGAAGCTCACTTATGACTCGCCTTATCTGCATGTCATAGAGTCTGCTTAGTCTTGAGACTTTTGCGCTCGGGGACTCTTCCCGGTGAGTCTGCTCGGTGAGCACCAAGGTGAGCCATTCTACCGACTAGGGCAGCTCGCTTCGGGGGGCTTGCCGTCGGTGTAGGAAGTAGGCCAGGTGAAGTCTTTGTCAGCTTGACAGTTCTCCAGCGCTCCGACGCTTCTACTACTAGCGGCGTTAGTCCATCTTCACTCTAAGCCAGGTCTATCCATAGTCACCTAGCGTTCGTTTAGTCTAGTCAGCGTGACCTGCCATCCGACTCCCGAGTTCCGTGATGGAATCTCTCACCCGACACGACGGGTCAACCATCCAAGCTAACGATGAACTTGGGGAAGAATCCACCGCCCGTGGGGAAACCGCAGACATTTTACGGGGTCGACTGGGGTACACAGGGGGGCTGGCCGCGTGGGAAGTTGGGAACTCCTCCATTCCGGCTCTTGACAGTGTCTCTTTTGACTTTTGCATATATCTCCAAGGTGTCCTTCGACTCAACTCTAATGGCATCGAGTTGATCCCGGCTCGGCGACTTCACTGCTTTCAAAGTCGATTGCAACTGTGGTCATTGAAGAAACCAACAGCCTTCCAGTACAATCTCAGTGCAGCCCGACCACAACAAAATCAAGATGGGCTTCCTCAAGTCAAAGCCAGCCAAGAAGACGGCTGCACAGGCCGTCGGGTCTGACTTGCTCGCAGTGAGTCTCCCCTTCAATTTGCCGGCATCAACAACAGACGACGCAAGTCAGAAGCTATGTGAACATGAACTCTAACATCAGCTCAAGGTCCTGCCCGAAAACCCTGCACCATGGTATCGTACCAAGCACTTGCTTCTGCTGAACCTAACTCTATTGGTTCCCATGCTGTCGTCGGCTTCGGTCGGCTTCGATGGTATGTCACTGCTTCGTGTGAGACTTGTGAAGTGCCATCCTAACATTTGGAACCAGGTGCCATGATGAACGGTTTGCAGACCATCAAGCAATGGCGCGGTTACTTTGGTAGCCCTAGCCCATCCGTGCTCGGAACGATGAACGCTGTGTATCCCATCGGCAAGATCATGGGCCTTATTCCGACTACATACCTGGCGGATAAGTACGGCAGAAAAGTGCCCATGTGGATTGGGTTCTTCCTTCTCCTCGTCGGAGCTGCCCTCCAGGGCGCAAGTACTAGTCTGCCCATGTTCATCGTTTCACGATGGCTTCTTGGTGCTGCTACTGCCTTCATTGCGCAGCCGGCACCTATTCTCGTGACCGAGCTTGCCTACCCGACCCAGCGAGGCAAGATCTCGAGTCTCTATAATACCTTCTTTGTAAGTCTCCCTAGCTACCTAGGTCTATGTCAAACCTCTTGTAAGAGACTTTAGCTGACACCTGCCATAGTTCTTCGGAGCAATCTTAGCGGCTTGGTCAACCTATGGCACATTCCGACTGACCTCAACTTGGAGTTGGAGGATTCCGTCTATCTTGCAGGGAGCTCTTCCTGCGATCCAGTTCGCTTTCTTCTACTTCGTGCCTGAGTCTCCCAGATGGCTCATTGCCCATGGTAAAACCGAACAAGCCCGAGAGATTCTCACCCGCTACCACGCAGGCGGCGATGCGTCTTCGCCTCTCGTTGACTACGAGGTCAAGGAGATCGAGGAAAACGTCCGTCTCGAGACCGAGGCGTTGCGCGAGTCTTCGTACCTCGATCTCGTCAAGACGGCACCCAACCGTCGCCGTACGCTCATTGCTGTCATCACCGGTCTCGGAGCCCAGTGGTCTGGTTCTGGAGTTATCTCTTACTACCTCACGCTGGTTCTCAACACCGTCGGAATCACCGAGACCAAGGATCAGGCCCTCATCAACGGCCTGCTTCAGGTTTTCAACTGGTTCGCGGCCGTGTTTGCTGGCGCCATGATGGTTGACCGGATTGGTCGCCGCAAGCTCTTCCTCATTTCGACTGCTGGTATGCTCGGATGCTACATCATCTGGACCATCCTCACCAGCGTCTTCACCAACACCAAGGACGAGCGAGCTGGCTACGCCGTGGTGGCTTTTATTTTCATCTACTACTTCTTCTACGATATCGCCTGGTCGCCCCTCCTGCTCTCATACCCGGTCGAGATCTTCCAGTACACTCTGCGTGGAAGGGGGTTGACAATGTCCCTGGGATCGACTTTCGTAGGTCTCATTATCGGACAGTTCTGTAACCCCATTGGAATGGCCAACTTGGGCTGGAAGTACTACATCGTCTTTTGCGTCATTTTGGCTCTTCTGTTGCTCTTGATCTGGCTTCTCTTCCCTGAGACCAAGGGCCGTTCGCTTGAGCAGATTGCCGAGGTGTTTGACGGCAAGAACCATGCCTTTGGCAGCAGTGGCGTTAGGAGCGACAAGGTTGATGACGAGTTTGTTGAAGTTGAGAATGTTGCGGATAGGAAGGCCTAAGATAATAGGCCAAGCCATGGTCGATGAAAGCCTACGTAGTTGCGAGCTTACTAGAACTGCAATCGATTGTCAAATTTCTTGTCTACATCTCAAGTTCTTTCATGACCCCAGCTGACAAGTCTACATTTGTCTCAGTGAGGACCAGTAGTATGATGCGATCGACGAGGCAAGTTACCCCCTAAGCCAAGACATCTGATGGGAGTTGAGCGATACACTTGCAGAGTGGTAGACTTCGACGTCAGTCGCGCAATGCCACGTTCACCTACCGGCGCTTCTGCTTAGCGTCCCATTGTCTCGGGATGTATCCCAGCTGGCCGGAAAGCCAATCGCGCGTTCCGGCCGGGTTTCCATTGCACATAGAAGAGTGACTGAAGTCTTGTCAGGCCCCGACTGCCCAAGTAAGTGGCTACCGGAGGCAACGCGCAGTCAACCTACTTAACTTAGCAGACTACTAAGCCTTCGTGATCCTTGACAGTATTCCTTCTCAGCGCCGCCAGAAGTATGTCGTCCTCTTTTCGGGGTTCTTGCCTATGCGGCGGGATTGAGATCCAGACTTCGTCGACACCACTCGCTGTCCTCTCCTGTTTTTGCATTCATTGTAGCAAGAGTGCCGGTGGGTCGCACCAAATAGTAAGACTCCCAATTGTTGAAAACACCAGAGTGATTGCTAATTCGGTTTTTGCGGCAGATTGCAAAGTTTGAGACTCAATTCGTCCGAGTCCTCTCAGGGAGCGATCTCATCTCCAACTTCACGTTGGCCGACACATCCAGTGGTTCTCCAAAAGAAAAGTCGTTCTGTCGCACTTGTGGAACCCCGCTGTGGACGACCCCCTCATCCGCAAAGGGGCGATACATACTCATCCGGACGAGTCTGTTGGAGGGCGGGTAGGTGATGTCTCTCCCCTGCGTACCCGGTTGGGGCTCACAACTGACGGATGTCGGATGCAGCACCGAACTGCGACCTGATTCGGAGATTTTTGTCAAGTTTCGGCCGCCTTGGCAGCAAGTGGTCGACGGAGCTGTGCAATGGGAGCAGATGAGAAAATAAGCAGAAACGGAGAGTTCCTGAGTTGCTGGACAAAGAAGCTGGGGTAAGATGGGGGGCTCATGACTCGGAACTTGTCCGTTTGAACAAATCATAACTCGATCCGCTTTCCGCTTCTCGCTGGTGCCACCATTCGATCCATGCTTTGCTTCTTTCTGTTGTGGTCTCAGGTATGGAGGAGTTCTTCAGGTGGCCTCGGAACTCGGTGTGATCCCCAGACTTTCAACCTTTCTCCATCCAAACATTTCATCCCGAACTCTGCACATTCTCCGCAATCTTTGTCTATCTTACTCGACCGAAGTCAATCCGAGATCCATGATCTGAATCTAGATTTCCCAGGCCATTGCGGCTTCCGAGATAAGTCGCCCGTCATTCCGAGCTTTGTCTCGTCTGGGAAGAGACTCCAGTCTCCGGCGGAAGAGCCCATCTACCCCCACGCTTTGCGCCCGGTGGGAGGAAAGGGAGAAAACAATGGAGCCGAAGCCAAAGCGGATCAAGATTGATGTGGCATGTGAAGCATGTCGGAGGAGGAAAGTCAAGTGTGATGGAGCACGCCCAGGTGAGTGATCGGTGAAGACTCCAGCGTGAAGGAAACGCGGCTTGGAGAGTCTTGGCCCGCGAGGTCAGACTGAAGTCGATTGGAATCTTGCTAGGAAATTTGTAGAACATCTGCTTTGCCTTGATTCATGAGCTGCCCGCGCAACGCGTGCGTTTCTGCCCGTGCTACGGCTGACAGCAACTCATAGCGTGCGGCAACTGCTGGAAGAGGACCGATTTGAGAAACGGCTGCACCTATACCTCCGAGACCGAGAAGTCGTTCTCAGGTAGTAGTAAACTTGCAGATGCAAGTCCAGGCAATCCCGAAAGGGCAATGCCCAAGATCGTCCACACGCCCGAGGCCAACTTTGCGCAACCCCTGATGCCTCCCATCTCTCGCCCGGCTCCGAGTGCGACGCCCAAGTCGACCACCTCCTCGGGTCCAGACCTCACAAGGCGAGGTCGAGTTGAACGGCACCCCATCACTCCTTCCGATGCTAGCCCTTCAGTTGTTGATTCCATGACCACGGTCCGCGAGGATGGCATGGTGACTGGCGAGTACTTTGGCAGTAGTAGTGCTGGGTCTTTCACGAACCAGATCAAAGCTGCCATTGATGCGAGGCTGGGCTCCTCGACAGAGAATAGGAGTGTGAGAAGCTCTCTTTTCCGTTCGACACTTCCTCTTAATGGCTCTGGTGCGGGAGGACAAGCCGATTATGTCCTGCCAGCCCGTAAGCAAGCTGATCACTTGACCGATCTCTACTGGTACTACGTTGATCCGTTGTATCCCTTCCTGGACCGACAGAGATTCGAGCATTCTTATCGAGCGCTGTTTGCTGGTACCTCCCTCGATGCCGATGAACGAATCTTTGTGAGCATCCTCAACATCATATTCGCACTTTCCACGCAGTTGATCGAGTCACTGCCTCCGGATCAGAGGGATTCCTCCAGCCAGGAATACTTCACTCGCGCACAGAACTTACTACAGCTGAGCCTTTGGGACACTGGCTCCATCGAGCTGATTCAGTGTCTGTTGATTATGAGCCAGTATCTCCAAAGTACAAATAATCCTCACCAGACGTGGATGATTGTCGGGTCTGCCGTGAGAATCGCTCAGGGCCTTGGCCTACATTTGCCAGAGACGGCATCAGAGCTCTCGAATGAGCCCGAAAGAGATCTCGTGAAGAGAATTTGGCATGGATGTATCCTGATGGATCGGTGAGTTTCTTTCTGACACCACACTTTATGCGCATGGCACCTCTGACTTGTTGACTAGAATGATTGCCATCACACATGGACGCCCGGCGATGATCTCGGATCAATTAGCGTCAAGTGTGGTACTACCTTCGATCCCGGATACCAACGTCACCAGCGTCGACGAAGTACAGCTAGGTGCCGTTCAGCTTCACAAGCTTCGGTATCAGGCCTTTTTCCATAAGTCGCTCGAGCTCTACGAGGTTATCAATCACGCAGTCCTCGCGTTTTACTCGTCAACATCGCCGCTTAAGTCGCCTACCTACCCCAACGGCACTGGAAGCAAGACCCAGCGCTCCTTGGATAGGACAGAGCTAGATCTTGGGAAAGCTCTACAGCTTGATCAGCGCTTGACGAAATGGGAGAAGAACTTGCCCAGCTTCTTGACTATGGCCGAGCCTGAGACTACTCTGGATGAGGTCTTCCGCAGGCAGGCGGTAATCCTGCGTATCAGGTAAGTACTTGCGACTCGAGTTGGCTCATGGTCAACCTGACCATCCCTTGAGCCACGACTGACAGCTTATAGGCTCCTTCATGCACGCATGCTGCTCCTCAGGCCTATGCTCACTCGATTCTGCCTTTCTCAGTGCCCGGAAACCTCCCAGGTCCATGATGACCTCTCATCTCGCGTCGTTCAGCAGTGCGCCATGGTCTGCGTAGAAGCCGCGCAAAGTCTCATCTCCTTCATCGTGCAATTCCAACAACACGATGGCACTCTCGGCCTACTCCCAGCCTGGTGGTACCGTGTCTTCTATATCTATACAGCCGCAACTGTGCTCATAGCAGCAAGACTACGACCCGCGGTCTTTTCTTCTCTCGACATCTCTCGCTCGTGGAATCAAGCGATGGCTCTGCTCCATGACCACGAGAACCTAGGGCCTTCTCCGCGGAGATGTGCCGCGGCGCTTCAGATCCTCTCAACCAAGATGTTCCAGGATCAGCAACCTCAATCAGCTGCTCTCCCAAGCTCGGATGCCAGTGCAGCGGTGCCCAACATCACCAATGAGCAACAGGAGACCTTTGATATGCCTTTCCCTTACTTGGCGCAGGATGCAGCATTCGACATGGACGCAATCACGTTCGACATCAATGACTTCTCTTGGCTTAATAGTATGCCTGGAAGTTTATAACCGGTAGTTGTCAGCCCCCATCATGTACATTCATCTGCAAAATACCCGGCCTCCGCGCCTTTCATGCTTATTCTCGAACCCCCGATATTTAAGAATTCATTCGTGACTTGTTTCTACTCAAACACCATCTTGTTCTTTACACTGCCAAGCTTACTTATCCTTACCTCCACCACATCCCCATCATTCAAGTACTTCGGGGGCTTCATACCCATAGCAACACCCGACGGCGTCCCAGTCAACAACACAGTGCCGGCTTCCAACGTCGTTCCTTGGCTGAGGAAGCTGACAATCTCCTCCACGCCGAAGAGCAAGTCGCCCGTGCTCTCGTGCTGTCGCTCCTCGCCGTTGACAAAGGTCTGCAGCAACAGGTCGCTGGCGTTGCCAACCACTGCCGGAGAGACCAGAACAGGGCTGAAGGGGGCGAACTTATCGAAACCCTTGCTGAAGCACCACTGGGGCACGCCGCCAGCCTTTGCAGGGTCTCTTTGCCAGGCTCTTGCTGATACGTCGTTTGCGGTGAGGTAGCCAGCGACATATTCCAACGCGTTTTCCTTGGGGATGTTCTTGCCCGACTTTCCAATCACGAAGGCCTACCCTTGTAAGCGGCTTCTATCGAAAGTTTATTCCAGAGAATCGATACTCACAAGTTCACCCTCGTAATCAACGGTTCCGTCCTGTGCAACCTTGGGGATCGGCACGTCCTCATTCCATGCAGCGACTGATGTTGCGGGCTTAATGAAGAGTGAGGGGAACGGAGGTGGGGTCCGGCCACCCTCCTTGACTGTGCTTTAAGTCAGATGTCTGTAGTAGCTTCATTCCGGGGAAGGTTGTAGTACTGTGCTTAACATAATTGAGGCCAATGCATCGAATGATCGGAACGTCCTTTGGTGTAAGGAGCGGTCTCAGGGCTTTGACATGCACCCGCTCGCCCTTGGCCAGGGATGAGACAGGACTGGCACCATCGTAGATAGTAGCCCATAAGTCACTCTTGTCAAGAAGTGAGGTAATCTCTGGTTCGTCTTGCACCTCAGGCTCGCCAAAGTGCTCGACGTCGTTGTCGTCAACGAAGCGAATGAGACGATTCCAAGACATTTTGTTTGGTAGTGTGTCTGAGAATATAAATCTGCTCAAAATAGTGAGTTCTTTTCTTGGTCACAACAAGCCGCATGAAGCTGTTCCCAGATTATCTCAGCTCCTTAAGTGTGCCTCCGAGAGGTGCACAATCGAGCCCCTCAATTGGAGCAGCCCCCAATTGGCCAATCAGAGTGGGTTCCGAGGTTAGAGCGCGGGGAGCTGGGTAATACATCGGAACTCGGGATTGCCTCAACTGCCAGATCGAGTCCCGTCCCGCGTGGCGCTTCCGCTACATGGCCACGGGCAAGGGGGGTCAACAGTCCGGGGATAATGGGGAAACGGGCGTTGATAACCTCCTTCGCATGTCCCTCCAACATCCAACTTCATCTTCGGAATCACGGCTTTCGCCATAGGATACACGAACCGATCCAGGCCACTATTCACACACGGTTATCAATACTCAGGCACAGCCACAAGGCACTCAGACTATCATACGCCAAGCACATCGAAGGGATCATTCACAATGGACTCCCCTCACGAGGACGACAACAGGGCCAAGGCCATGAACGACTATTTGGAAGAGTTGCCATCACAACACATGGAGCCTTTGTGGTCCAAGATGAACGTGATGGTCCCACCTACACCAGCACCCGTCGCCAAACCTCACATGTGGAAGTACGCCGACAGTCTCCCTCTTCTTCACAAGGCCGCAGAGATGGTTGGCGAACAGCAAGCGGAGAGGAGAGTGCTGATGCTGGTCAACCCCAATATGGGTAAGTGTCATTGTTTTACTCGTGACAACCTAAATCGTATTTGTACTCACATGGTCTTGCAGAATCCCCTTACACAACAGACACCATCTATGGTGGACTTCAGATCGTCAACCCTGGCGAGACTGCTCCTGCGCACAGGCACATCGCGTTCGCACTCAGATTCATCATCGACGGTGAGGGCTTCACGGCTGTTGAGGGGAAGAAGATGCCCTTGAGACGTGGCGATGTTGTCGTGACGCCGACATGGCACTGGCATGACCATGGAAACGAGAGCGATGCGCCGGTTATCTGGCTCGATGCACTCAACCTGCCGCTCTTCAGATTCACCCCTGTACACTTTGCAGAGCAGTACCATGAGAGCCGTTACCCAAGCGTGTACGTCTTTCTTAGATGATCAAACACGAAGAGGTCACTGACAATTCATAGGTTCACGGAAACATGCGAGTGGAGACATCCGTGGGACCAAGTTGAAGCCGAGCTCAAGGCCCAGGAAGGCCCTTACGCCATCCACCACTACACAAGTCACGGCAAGCCCCTATCACCCATTCTCGGCGCGCAGGCCGAGCGCATCGACGGCAACTATACGACAAAGGAGGTTCGTGAGCAGGCTTCGTTCCTCTACCACTGCTATGAAGGCCAAGGCCGAACCATTGTGGAGCCGCCCACGGGGCCCCGTGTGGTCTTCAAGTGGACTGCGCGAGACACATTTGCCGTCCCTGCGTGGTCCAAGATTCAGCATATCAACGAGGGTTCTACTACGGCGTACCTTGTTGCTGTTAGTGACAGGCCATTGCTCAGCAGCATTGGGCTTATCAAGCCGCAATCATGAGCGTTTGAGGGGAGGCAAGACCACGGGAGTACCTTCAGCAACAACCTACCAAGATTGTACATGTTCACTCACTATTAGCAGGCCTAAGGGGCTGTATGTACTTACATAGTAATAATGAAGAGATTGAATGTAACATAGTCAGCAAAAAGACTTGGGGAGAAAGGTGATGTAGTTCGCTTGGCATTATCACCATCCCGTCATGTGTCAGAATATTGTCAGAATCTCATTCATCAATACCTCGACGCATTATTCATTGGGAAACTTCGTGAGATATTGGCTGCAGACACAATTCTTTACTCAACACGAGCACTTTCTGTTGAATTCAGTGACCCACAAAGAGCCGAAACCCACGAGGTGTTTACCCACAACAACACGGGCAGCTCCCGGACCTCGGCTGGATTACTCCTTTCGTCAGATATTCGACTACTCGCGATCGATTGTGATATCTTACAATAGCCAGGATCGAATTTAGATGTCGAAATTTTCGTGCTCGTGTAATTATGAACACTAATTCACTCTGCAACTCAGAGTGGTGGTATTATCTGCAGCATGTTCTTCCCAATCAACAGTCCTGAAATCGGCAAAATTTCATCATGGATAATTGCGACAGCATTGACGATGATTATCGTCAGCCACATATTCATTGTCAAACAATTACGTTACCGCCGGATGATGCAAATTGAAGCGCCGTTTGCTAAGTGTGGCAGGGAGTTGTCGAGTATGACCGTCAAAGAGTCCCACGAGATCATCACCCAGCTACAAGAGCTCGAGTTTCCATACTCCTTCTCCAAAGCTCGCAAACTAGCTCTCCTCAAAGTGGGTTGCAGTCAATCTCTCTTACGAAACTCATCCAGGCCAAAGGAGGACCAAGTCAGACTGATGAGAGATCTCTAAGTACTAGGCTGGGAGTGTTCCATCAATGTCCAGACTATTTGCCGTTACAGGCCAGAACAATAAACGCAACGCGGGGAAACGATCAGTCGATACGGAGATCCTTCTCAGAGAAGTGCAGTCTAAGGCAAGAGACTCGGATCGATATGCGATGTCTGTGGCAAGAATGAACTTTCTGTAAGTCACCAAGTATCAAGCTTGATCAACAACTGGGGTCTATTCGTTGCTGACAGGCGGTGTTCCTACAGACATGCACGATACCGCCGTGCGAACAAGATCACCGACCCCGACCTACTTCACACCCTCGGCGACGGCCTTGCTGAGATAATCAATGTAGTCAACAGAGACGAATGGCGCAAATTGACCGGTGTCGAAGTATGTGCTCTCGGCATCTTCCACAAGAACCTAGGTGAAGATATGGGCATTCCCTTCGATCTTTTACCCTCGTGTAAAGAAGGCTGGATGGACGGGTTGCACTTTGCAATGGAGCTCAAGAACTGGACCGTCCAATACGAACAAGAAGTCTGTCAGCCGGTGCCGACAAATGACCAATACGTCAGAGTCTATGTCGACTCGGCCCTTTCTTCTTTACCTAGTTCCTTCAGGACAGCACTGAGGAAGTCGCTGGGAGCCGACTTGGACGACGTGGCTCGATTGAGCCTCAAGTAAGTCAAGTCAAGTAATCTTGCGACCACTGTAACCCTTGTAACTGATCTTTCAAAGTCTGGAATCTCCCGGAATCCTCCTCTCCACCTTTCTAGCACTAGTTCGCAACTCGAGGAAACTCGGGCTCCGTCACCTTGCCCTGCCGCGCCCCGACTCATCTGCAGTCAAACTCGTCAACGACACCCCGAACCCCGAGACTAAGCTCTACAACTTTGGACGGAAAAGCCTTCAACCCTGGTACATGCGGCCAACAACGTGGTCGACTTGGGGTCCGGGTGCATGGCTGGTCAAAGCGGTCGGTGGGAAGGTTCCGGGCGAACGGGGAAGCAGATATTTTCCCCAGGGATATGACTTGATGACCATTGGGCCTGAGCCTCAGCGGGAGAAGGGGAGGTGTGAGATGATATCGGATATGGAGGTGATCAAGGCAAGGGGAGCAGTGACCTGTCCGTTTTCGCAAGCGAAAGCGAATACGTTTGCCACTCCTCAACACCTATGAACGAACCCTTAGCCACATTCCAAACTTACGCGTAGACTTGTTCGAAAGCGACCTGCAAGTGACTAGCAACGGGTTTTATGGACATGGCTTCATTCCACTCACAACCGCCTGGCACATGAACGTGAATCTATATGGCAGGAGGCTCTCTTCGCGGGGAGAATGAATAGACTACATGTTCCGTTCTAGTTGCCAAGACGGGTTAGGAAGCCAGCCAACATCGAGGATTCTTCCGAATTCACGCTATCCTACCTAAGACCTACCCTTCCTTCTTGTATGTGTTTACATATATCGACCTTTCCGCCGTCTATCCGCTAGATCTAGCCGGGGGGAGAGGTAGGACCAACCACTGGTCGTAATTTACCCATTGAAAGAGATGCAGGAAGAGCTTAAGACCAAGCTAGAAATGAGGCCGCAGAATCGTGTTGATTAAATGACTCGAAATAACTTGCAGCCACGTGCGGCAATAGCGAATAGTTAGCAAGTCAAGATTAGAGGTCCACGCTGCATCATGTCTGAACTCAAAAGCAGAAAATCTGCCGATATAGAGTAGCCAGCAGGGATATAGCGGCATTTTTCCCTTCTAGATGGACTGTCAGCGGCTTCAAGACGGCATCCGGCAAAGCTGGCCTCAAGTTCAAATGCCGCAGTATAAGCTGGAGTCTTATGTTTACAAGCGTCAAGTACGTTATATGGAGTTCATCATGTTATAGAAATGTCCGAGATTGAAAGGACCTTCGACGAGAAGCGAGTGTTGACGTGATTGACATCTCACAGTGTGCCTTACCAACCCACCCGCTTCAACCCATCTTGTCACGAGGCATATTACCATGCACCCTCCGGAAGAACTTACAGTTTAACCAATCTCGCATCTTTAAATCTTCAACCTCAAATCTAGGCAGCCAAGCCCATTTTGTTTCCCGTCTTCCCCGCATAATTCGCAGTCTTAAGTGGGAAAATCGAGTCAGCGACGAGCTAAACATCTTCAACGGCCCCTCCCATCCAGCAACTTGCCTGCATACGAATGGTCTTCTTGGTTATGATCAGACAGATCACCCTGCAATAGCCTCTTTGCGGTGCCGCTCAGGTGGTGGCCATGTCCAAGCTCACGATCCTATTCGCCACGCGTGCATCGCTCTCCAAACTCTGCTCAACATCTGTGACGACCCGTGGCCTATTGATCGGACTGTGATCGATCTCAGAGACCAGAGCGATCCTGTAGGGCGATTCTGTAGGGCGATCTTTCTATTTGAATTATGGTGTGCTTGATGAAGCGTCGCTTGGCTGCTCATCCCGTCTCCGTCGGTAGTACAGGATCTTTCCATTCTCAACTTCCACCTCAGTTCCTCAAGTCAAGTTGGTTCTCGATGGAATCCGCGGCGTCATCACCGTCGTCATGGCGGACAAGAGCGCCCAAATCGTCGTCACGGCCTCGGTATTCCTCCTCCTGACATGGGTTGCCGTCAGCCTCCGCGTGTATTGCCGCACGGCATTGGTGCGATCAGTCGGTATCGACGACAAGATCATGGTCTTCCTCTTGGTGAGTGACGTCTACGCTTGTGGGAGCTTGAGAGCGGTAATTTACTAACGAAGGGAGATTATTTTCACCGGATATCTAGCGTTGCAGATTTACGGAGGAACTCATGGGATCGGCCGCCGTGATTCTGAGATCACTGCTGGGGAGAAGAGAGCCATGCTGCTGGTAGATTATGTCACATCATCCCCAATCTATTCCCCTGCTGATATGACTTCCAGCTATGGTGGATCCTCGAGCTACTCAACGTCGTCTCAACATGTCTCCTCAAGATCTCTGTTGGCTACTTCCTCCTCCGAGTCGCACTCGATCGGCCGCACATCTGGATAATTCGAGCTCTCATGGTAGGTACAGTTGTCTTCGGAACGACATACCTCTTCATGGTAGCTTTCCAGTGCAGACCAGTACCAACGTACTGGGAGGACGGCCCAAGAACACCGGAAAAATGCTGGCCCTCGCGGGTAATCTACATCATGACGATTGCGGCGACGGTCATCAATACGAGCGCCGACTTCGTTTTCGGTGCTTTGCCGTGGTTCATCGTCAGATCCATGAATCTTCCGATCGGGACCAAAATCGTGGTAGTGTGCATCTTGGGGCTAGCTGCTGTGTAAGTGTGAGAGCAGGCAGGCCGCAGACATACTGGCTCGACAGCGGGGCAAAGCTGACAGTCCTGGTTATAGAGGAAGTACTGCGACTATTGTTAGAGCGTTCTATATCCCGACGTTACTGGACGGCGAGGATTTTCTTTGTAAGCCCATTTTCTAGCCTTCGCGCTTCAGATCCTTCAAGTACACTAATAAAACTGCTCACCTTGCAGACGGAACCTCCAACTTTGCGATATGGAGTACAGTAGAGCCGGGGATCGGCATCGTAGCAGCCTCGATAGCAACGTTACGACCTCTGTATCAAATGATGCTTGCCAAGATGGGTCGCTCATCGGTTTACCGTCAACAACGAGACAGGTTGGAAAGACAACAGGCTCGCAGGAATGAGACGAACCGGGTGGTGCGACAGGCACACAACCTCGATCCGGAGGATGGGCTGGCCGATTCGGATATCACCTCACCCCACGGGATCCTTGAAGTCAACCCGCCCTCTCATCACGTCAGCAAACAGACAGAGTCGACAGTCAAGACGAGCTCGTCTGGGATTGGATGTCCACGACTGGGAATGAGCTTGTTCGATGTGGATGTTCCAACGTCACGATTGAGACTCAGCGATGATCTTCGGCGGACGATGGATAGACCTTCTGAGGAGTGGTTATCGAGGGTCAAGGATTGACAAGCGCCAGTTGTCCGTGATGTGTTTCAAGAATCTGACTGCACGGTTCTATAAGTGTACGGTTTGAAATAGCATCAGCATAGCATAAGGATAGCATAAGAAAAAAGTACCCAGGAAAGTCGCTTTTACGAACGAATGCCGCCATCGGAGCTTGACCATTAAAGCAGGACAACACGTACAATATTGAGTGGTAAATACCGTTATGGTAACTAAAGCTCTAGTGCAGCCCCAGTCTTGTGGCGTGTCATGAGTAGATGCACACCCTTGTTACCCGTCAAGCCTCTTCTCTCGTTGTTTCGACGGCAGCACCGCATTACACATTTCACGCCAGAAGGCTACAAAATACTGTCATTCAAGGCTTTGCGCTGTTTGATGATGTGTTGTGGGTGTCTGGCTAGTACCCTCAAGACTCATAGGAGTCCTCGGCCATGTTCAAGTCACGCATTACTCTTCACGATAACAAGTTGAGTGACATGTAAGTCAAGGCCCAGCTGTCGGTATGCCTCCTCGACCAACAACCAGGAAGTGGCTCCCTCTGACCTTTCTGAATCTGAACTTATGTGGTCTCTTGGGCCATGGTAACTCAGGCAAGACCCTCAGCAACCTCAGCCTCGGGAACGGAGCTTCCACTCTCACCCCTTGATCCTCAGCTCTAGGCTCAGACCAAACTTCCTCCATCCCATCGAAAAAGTCCATCTGGTCGACCCTGTATAGCGCCTCCCCCTTCGATACATCAAAGCCCCCCTCAAACCCTTCATCATCCAAGTCCCACAATCTCACCCCCAACATCCTCACTTCGCCAAAGAACCCATTCACCAACCCAAACACAAGGCCCCACGGCCCCTTGGTCCCATCCCTCAGCCCCAAATCAAACCTCGCGTAGCGCCCGTCGACAAACACACTCTGTACCCGTTCACGCGTCTCCCTCGGCATAGCCCATTCATGATCACTATTGACATGTCTCCTTCCTAGCTCACCACACCTACACCTACCCGCGATAACCGGCCCGGCCAGCCTGTAGTCCTCCGCCCTTCTCCACGTGGTGGGAAGCATGGACCCATCCCACACAAGCTCCACAGCGTCCCGAGCGGGGCTGAACGGAAAGGTCCGCGGGTCCGGCGCGCCGAAGGCCGTGGCCGCCAGCGCCCTGGTTTCCCGGCTGACGGCGTAGAGGGGTATGGCGGCCCAGGACCTGATTCGGCGGAGGAAGAAATGCGCTTGGGGCCCGTTCCGCCACTCGAGGTCGGTTTTGACCCAGCCCTCAATGGTGATGGGGTCGACGGCCGTGAGGAGGATGCTATCCCGAAGTTCTTTCGGCAGTCGGGTGAACAGGGTGAACGTTGTGGGGTTCGCTGGGCTTGGCTCTCGACGACGGACTGGAAGCTTATTGTTCTCGTCTTCTTCGTCTGATGAGGAGGAATCAACCAAGATGCACACTCTCCGGCCGTCGCGAACGCGTCCTGGGTGTCTAGGGTGGCACCGCATGTGCTTCCGCGCCTCCAAAACCACATCCGACCACCTCTCCCGGTTAGACGCGTCGACAACAATCGTGAGCTCGTCCTTGATCTTAGGTTCGTCTTCTTCATCGGTGAACAACAACTCTTCCTCACCATCGTCCCCACTTCCCGAACCCAGGCCTTCTCGAGAACCGCTAGATGCCGGCGGGATGAAGTGCGCCATCGCAAAGAAGAAACTCGAGTCAGTCGTCCTGGCGGTGGCTTGCTTACAAAGAAGCTATATTCGTCCTTGCGATGTTTTGGCGCTGACGAGCGAGACAACTTTCGGACGTGGCTTCACGATACTTTGTTCCTTCGTTTTACTTAGTTCAACGGCTGTTTTCTTTTCCAGTAATCCGACTGCAAATCATGGATTCATGACGATGAAGGGTTTTGCTGCCTGCTACACCAGGCAGGAGATTCGTGATGTTCGACTCATGTTGGAAGGATTCTGTGGGTCAGAAGGATCATGCTATCGAACCTTGACGTGGATGCCCATCCCCTACGAGCAAAGGTTCCCCTCTCTACCAAGTACGGAGATCCCATGATGAGTTACGGTGCTCTAGACGAACGAAAAATGTCACGATCTTTCACTCTTTCAGAATGGGAATCTCGTTGACGCCCTGACGCCGTTGGCAATGGGGTGCGGATTCAGAAAAAAGCCACTCATCAGCCACAAGCCATACCAAGTCTCATCTGCCCACGCTCGAGGCGTCCAAACAGCGAAAAACACCAACGAAGCGTCTTCGGCAAATGTTGGCGTTATTGCTTGTCTTCCCACTAGAACTCGACCTCCTCGCTTAATCCAAGACACTGTGTAGCTCAGACCAATCGAGGGCTTTTCCCACGCTTCTCTTATCTTTTTCTTCTTTTCTAGAGTGCGTGAGCGACAGTGCATTCAGGTGAGAGTCGCTAGAAGGGCCTCGGTTAAGGCTGCATGCAGGACGGGAGTCACTGCGCCTGTTAACCAATCTCTTGGGTTCGAAGGGGTCCAGACTGCCGGGGCGCAAGATTCTTCTCGAGGTCTGGAACTTTCCCCTTGGGCCTTCACGAGCTGAAAAAACTCTCAAGCGAGTTCACAGAGAGCCGCGGTCTTGGCATTCGGGGAAAATACACAACAGAAAATGAAGAAAGCTTGTTACCTAGAATCAAACACCGGCGGCATCTGTTCACCGAGCCCGGGAAAACACAGTAGTCGCGGCGCCGAACCCAACCGCGCTTTCTAAAGTCAGCCGCGAAAGGACGAAGGACGAGCCGCGAGCATACAATGTGTCCGTTTCACACGCCCTCGACTCCTCGAGCTCCCCCCACAATCCATCCTCCTCCTCCCATCCCATCCAAACGCCCTTCGCAACCCCACATAGTTCGGCATAACCGTTGCTGTTCCATCCTCTGTTTCCTCAGACGGGAGAGAGCGTGGCGAAGCGAACTCCACAGCGAATGCACTTCAAAAGCAGAGATCCTAGATCCTGATCACTTGGTCTTCGATACAGGTACCCGTGTCGCAGGATCTCGAGCTTCACATAGAAGGGGGTGGGTCTTGGCGTTGGACTGGTTGGAGATGCGCGGTTCGAGTGGGATACTCTGGCTGTTTCTGAGCAGGGGGAATGCTCCAACGTCTGAGGACATGAGCCTAGGGAAATACAGTTCTGCACTTTGAGCTAAGGTAGGTTAGAGTAATCGGGTGGAATCACATAATACCGCCTGACCGAGTGGGATTCCTTACTTGACCTAGTAGCACGCCTTACCAACAATCAACAAGATAATGTACCGAACTCATAACCTCTTCTTCGAAAAGACACGAGGAGGGGAATCCAAGCCTCACTCCCACCCACGCAAAGACAAGAACCAAAACATGATAAAATTAGCGATTATTTCTTCTCCCTCTGTACCCGTGTGTCTCTCCACCGCTCTAGAATCCATAATCCGGTCTGGTCTCTTCCTCAGAGTGCACGTATGTAATGCAAGGCCAGGTAGTCTGGGGTAGCTTGCCTTGCTTGACCAAAAAAAGTGAGACAACACACCCCTTGCCGAAAGACCCCCCCAATCCCAAGGCTGCATAGCGCATAGAAAAGAACTGAGAACCGCCTAAGAGAAATGAGCCTATCATACTGTCGGAGATTGAGGCTGAACGGCGCGCCCGGTGCCCTCTGGGGCCGGGCCCGCCGCCCTTTTTCCTTCACCCTTCAGCAGTTCAGCTGGTGGTCCATGGTCTCTGGACCATGGTCCTTACTCCTATGGGCCCAATGGTGAGGGAAATCCCTCAGACCTTTTCGGCCGTGATTCAGCCCCCCAATTCCCCCCTCACTGCGCTCCCACGGCTCCCTACCTCATCCCTTCCCGTGGGAGCGGGCGTGGGACGCGGGAGGGTGAGTAAGCGTGAACGCGTGGGCGTGGGCGTGGGTTGAAGCAGACACAAGCGGAAGAGGAACACGAACATGTAAGACGGATGGGACGATGGATGACTTCTAAAAAATTTCTTGTTGTGGATTTTAGAAAACCCCAAAAGTATATACACTAAAGTAAATTGGTGCGGAAGCTAATCCGCTGGGTATCCCGTTGTGAATCGAATGCTGCCTTTTTGCCCAGTCTCTCCCAGTCTCCCATGAATGCTGATGAAAAAGTGTTCTCCAATCCCATGCGCCTTGACTGGCTGATACAGTCGGCCGTCTCCCCCATTGAAGTGAAATGTCTTGTACCCCGATGCAGTCTGTTGACCTGTCCAATGTCCAACACAGAAAGTAGAAAGAGAAGAGAAAATGCTCGTAAAAGTCGTCAAGCAGGCCGTAAAACTCTCTATGCGGCCACAACCTCGGGCCTCAAATGCTGGTTCACCGCCATCGAAGACGAAGAAACCGTCGGTAGCGCAGGGCGTCTCAGTCTCAGCTCGACAAAGTGCCCAACAACACTGCGCACCTGCTCCTCAAAACCCTGCAGCTTAAAGCCAAACACCTCCTCAGAAGCAGAGGCGTCAAAGTCAATGTTGACCGTGCCCACGGAGCCGCTGCTGACAATCAGCTTCCTCTCGACGGCCTCGGGGAAGCTCCTCTTGGCAATGAGCTTCGCGTCGTTCCAGCGGGACTTGGTGCTGAGGATGTAGCCCTTGTTGCCCGGGACGGTGGGCAGAAGAGCCTGGACATGTGCGCGCGCGACGTCGTCGACGTGGACTGTTGCGCCGGGGTAGCTGCAGCCCATCTTCTTGCCGCGGAGGGTGGCGAGGATGACGGCGTTGGTACCCTTCATCGCCTCGCTCGCCGTGGTCGCGATATCGTTGCGGCCGATGACGAAGGAAGGGTGGAGGTGAATGACCTCGAAGCCGGGCTGCTCTCTCGCGATCCACGCCTCGGCGCCCTTGAGAGCGGCCACCTTGGAGGCGGCGTAGGCGGCAAACTCGCTCTCATACGGCTCAGGCTTGAAGCCGGTCCTCTCCGTGGGCTGGACAGCCTCCTTGCGCTCGCGACCCTCGAGGTGGTCTACTGAAGTAAGGGCAACGACTGAGCTCGTGATGACGACCCTGCGAACAGTGCCCGCACGCTTGGCGGCCTCGAGCATACCGAGGGTGCCGCGGACGGCGGGCTGGATGAAGTACTCCTGGTGCAGATCGCGAGGTACTGAGTCGGCAGTCGCAAGTGGTGAAGCAACGTGAATGACTGCAGAGACGCCGCGGATGGCATCGTCGTATGCACCATCGGTGGTGATATCTGGTACGATGGTGAAGTTGAGTCTCGCGCGGGGTAGGTCAAGTGCGCGGATCTGAGGTCGCGAGCGGATGAAGGCAGCCTTTGCCTCTGAGCGGACGGCGCAGCGGACGGTGTGGCCTGCCTTCAGGGCGTGAGTGAGAACCGCGAATCCGACGTGGCCAGTGACGCCTGTGATGAGCAGCAGCTCGTCTGGGAGGATACACAGCATGGTTGCTGAGATTTTGGTGGTAGTCGTATATAAGTGTTGAGGTAGGATGGTGTAAGTGTCGATGAAACCGGACGTCCTGAGAGTGGAAGTGGAATTGTAGTCCAGAACGGGCAGGACTGTGTAAGAAGTAGTCGGTTGTCCGTAGAATTCGTTTGATCGATGATGGGGAACCTCTCTCACTATGGAAAGTGGTGCGAAGCGGGCGAGGGTCATATATCTACTCTGGGAAGTTTGGCGAGATGGGTGTTCCCACTACTTGCCTCCCCTCTCCCTGCGTTGCTTGAACCTTCTTGGGTCCCTTGTGGCCACCTCGGAGGCTCAGATAGACGAACGCCACGTGCACAGGGTGTGAGACATTGAGGGTCCCTGGTGTTGGTATCTGAATACACACCTCGACCCCCCCCCCCCCCCCCCTCTTCCAAGCAAGCCTCGAGCAAACCCTTTTCTTCCAAGACGGGTACGGGTATCATCCATAACAACAATTCCGCGACCGAATGGCGGTGGTGGCTTCTCCGTGCTTGCGCGGTGCTAGCGTCAGCAGACATGTGTGAGTCCATGCATCAGCGCCTCCTCCCCAGTTGTCCTCTCTGTGCTTGTGAGAGTCGATGAGGTGGCACAGCATCCGCTGGCAGGCTGCTAGGTAACCTGCTGTCGCCTGCACAAGTAGGGCTGGAATGGCTCCCCCACTAATTGAACTAAAGGTCACGCAGCTTCACGTAGCATGTTAATGGTCGGTCAGCTAGCTGAACCTCGATACCCGACTGGTCGAAGGTAGGGTGTGTGTCTTGTGGCGCCCATCGTGCCGCACTGACGGAACCGCCCGGCATGATCCCTCTACAATCAGCATACAATCTCTGCGGGGTGAGGACGGCCAAGAAATCCTGATTGGGGGTGATTAACGAACCTAACGGTCTTGAAGAAGTGAAAATAAGGGGCAAATGAGCAAGCATAGCCTTGTGCCAAGCATCTCTGCATCGTCACCACCTAACTTAAGGAGGCTGAGGGTGGGTGAACGCCCTCACAAAGTCTTCACTCGCAGACACGGCGAGTTAACGAATTCATGCGCATCAATGGTGAACTCAATGGTTCGCTCGTATGCATATGTAGCCATCCAACCCCCAAACCCAATACAGAGACTCTGCCTAAGACTGCCTGCAACAATAGGGGGAAGACTCAGAGGAGGGGGGGGGCTCTGTACCCGACGAGAAGTGCCGCGTGGTCTGGGCGGCTCAGTCTAGACTGGTATCAGAGTAGCTCAAGCTAAAGCACCAGTGACCAACGGCGCAAAGACCAAGCAGGGCGCCAGCCATTAAGCCAAGCTGAATGACTAAGTCGACTGGTGGCGCTGTTCTGGGCCGGCCAGCTGGGCAGCAGGTGTCCAAGCTAACCCACCAAGCTCATCGATCGCGACGCGATTT
This sequence comes from Colletotrichum tamarilloi, assembly GCF_030869305.1. Taxonomy (NCBI): domain Eukaryota; kingdom Fungi; phylum Ascomycota; class Sordariomycetes; order Glomerellales; family Glomerellaceae; genus Colletotrichum; species Colletotrichum tamarilloi. The sequence goes on from NW_026849456.1 coordinate 106,371, forward strand.
GCCGTAGGTAAACAGGCGTCCACGGAAGATAGCCCAGTAAGGGGAAGGGATGGCGGCGCAGCCGTTTGATTGGCGATGAGTATTGGTTCATCGGGCGGTAAGCTGAACTTTTTTCATCGTCCTTGACCCTGCGATTCGCTCGCAGCTGAGATGCTCCAGATGCAAATAAGTTGAGACGGTGACTGTGGCAACGAGGTCCCTGCTATGGTGAGTCAAGAGAGTTTGCAGGTTCCCGACAAGATGCTATTTTGCCCTCGACGCCCATTCACTTTCGGGCCCGGTCGATAGTTCCTGGTAGCCGGGGACGCTTGTGTCGATGACTTGTCGACTGGTAGGCTCACTACGCGTTGGCGCTATTCGAGAAGGGAACCATCGACCGGCCACTTTGCTCGTTTGCCATTCAATGTTCGTCATGGCCAACCCCTCCCCGCAACCTTGCTTTGCCGTGCCATGGTCGACATCGGGAGATCGGCGGTTTGCTCAGCAGCACAGGCTCGGTACCGACTGGCTGGGGCGCCAGAAAGCGCCTCACTCTCTCCCCAGCCCAATTGACTGGCCCCTCCCACCCCTTTCCCATCGCTTTCTATAGCCCTGCTTCTTTTTTCGCCTTGCACTGCAGTGGAAGCAAGGGGCAGCCGACAGGAGGAATGACAGACGAATTGTGTGAGAGATAGAGCTGACTAGATAGCTGGCCTGGACCGTTATGGGCCGCTGCTGGTGCGGCCATAGAGACAGAGACGATCCAGGAACGTTGGGTGAGACAGCAGCGCGCCACATCGTCTCATCATGAAAGCCTCTAGGTCCAAAATAAAAGCAGTGGGTATCCGACGCTGAGGAAAAATATCACGAAATCCCCGCGGAAACGATGCCTAGAGGTGTCATGCTTGTCAGCTGAAAGCGCCGCCGGCACGCGGGGTGTGGGTGAGATTCCGGGAGGGAATGGCACAGAGGAAAAAGCGCGAGAAAGGCCAGATAGGGTAGATCACCCCAACAAAGAAAGCCCATAGAGACGCTGGCACGGGCCCCTGCCTCATGGCCACACTGGTCTCGCGCTCATTCACTGGTCCATCTGTGCTCGTACATAAGCCTTCGTCTCAACTTGTTTGAGTTCTATTAAGGCTCGGAGTCAGATAGTGAGGGGAAAGTGAAGAAGGAAAGATTACCCCTCAATCCTTCCACTAGCAACCGTCAATAACAACAACTTGGCCGAGTCTGAGAGTGACACAGAGGAGGAGGAATGATAAAGGTGCAGGTAGCTGAGAAAGAGGAGAACAACTTGTCGAGCTCTCACGCACGCATCCGTCGGTCATGTCCAATCGCTCATTAGGTCGTTTGAAATGGGATGAGTTCGGTGCGCAAAAGGATCCCGAGCACAGGACCAGTCGCGGAAGAGTATCCATTTTCATGCACGTCTTTGGTCCGCTAAATCCAGATGAGATATCTGGGGGATGGTCGGACGGTGTTGATTGTTATCACGGAAATGAACGAGTGCGTGAAATTCCGTACATCAGACCGCAGGGTGATGCTTGATTGCTGGTGTGAGCCGTTTTGCTGCCGGAGGGGAGTAATTGGATTCTGCTTATTGCTCATTGCATGCTCTTCCACCAACCCTGGCGACTATTGTGACGCATGCAACCGCGATCTGAGCGGGGTCTAATGCAGTGAAAAGGGATGAAGGACTGCGGGAGGATGTTGAGCCCAGAGGGACAATCCTACGAGATGTCAACAGCAAAGGTACGTTGAGATGGAGTGAAGCCTTTCAGAGCCAATTGAGTAGCCTCGTCGAGCTCGTGTTGCTTGTTCTCGCCGAGGTCAAACAATTCGTCGATCGCATAAGGGCTTGTGAGACCTGTAGGGGTTCTCCTACTCCATGTCAATAGGGGTCATTGGAGATAGTGGGAGACCATTCCATCTCCGAGATAAGATTCGCCGCTTGACTTCGGATACTGAGATTGTGTGCTTCGTGTTTTGCTTATTCTTCTCGTTCAAGCAGGGCGCTGAGTGTGAATGCCAGAAAGTTGAGCGGTTGACTACCGTTTGAGAAGTTGCCGATCGGCATGATTGATCAGCGCCCTACGCGCGTTAGAAGGTTCGGCAATCGCGCCATTGCGAAGCCGTCGCGGGAGGTGAGACGTGGCGATATGGATTGACAGTGGTGTAAGTGGTGCATGGCTTACGCGGGGCTAAGAGCCAAGTCTAAAACCTCGACAGCAATTGGCGTTGTGATCGGCGTGTCGCACGTCGAGACCGGCGCTCCTCCGCCAAGCGGACTTCCCATCCTGAGCAACGGGACGACTTGCTCATGGGCATCACCGGGCCTGGCCCCGCTGGAGAACGGCCGGGTGGGGATCACTCTCCGTCCCTGTCTTCCTCCGTCGGGGACCCTTCCGCTCTGCCCCGGAGACCCTTGGGAAGACGAGCTCAATTGCCCCCCACCGCGGAAGATGCCGAATGACTTCATCCGAATGCATGACAAGCAGTCTGAACTATGCGTATGCAGTCCCCGCGGTGGATCGAAAGGGTAGAAAAGTCCTTGCTTTGTACCCGACGGGCCCGAATCCGAACTCTCTTACTCTCTTCTTCCATCCTTCTGCCTCTGTCTCTGTCTCTGGGAGAGGAGGGTGAATGGAGTGATTGACATCACCGTTGTGGCTGAGGGCCCTTGTTCGCCTTCAGTATCGAAAAAGGCCACTTTGGGGTCCAAAACTGTTTCGGATTATTTCTGGCCCAACGCGTGGCGTGCATCTCGTGATGCGAAATCCCAATTATCGAATCGTAGGCGTCACGCAACTTCTTGAGGCGAATGATGCGGGAATGACTGGTCCCTCTCTCGTCTTCGTTTGTAGGCAGAAGCGCTTCGAAGCAGTCGTGGATGTTGACGAAGGCGGCCGCTGTATGCCACGCGTTGCTCGGATGGTTGGTCCATCAGCGTCGCTGACGTTGCTCCCATGCTATACCGAAGTAGTCAGCGAATACGATAACCGGCAAGTCCCGTTCAAGACTATTGCTTTCCTTCACCGAGACTATTGTCGTGCATCGCCAACACACTGCATTGGCGTTGAGTCAAAATTTGAGAACAGAAAGTCTTCAGTAATGATCTCACACTTTCAGGTAGTGCCGCACCGCCGATCAAGCGTGCACCGTCACGAAGACAACAACCAAGGCTCTCCATGGACCTAATGCGTATATTCCCCGCCGAATCGCGTGCAGTCGCTGCACTTGCAGTACTTCCAAGACTTGCATCGCCCACGGGATATGCAGGTTTTTCGATGGTGAGTTTGACCATGGGCAAAGGTCATGGCGGTAGTCTGACAGGCCCACCTTGGCGTCCATCATCTTGTTCGGACAGCAGCAGCATCCTTCGGTCCCGGAGTGCGTGGCCCGGGCGGGCTTGCCAACGGCAAGATCTTCATCGCAACGACTGTCTATGCTTTCGATACTGTCGATCACGCGGCACCGGGACGCCGACATGCTCCACCCGCAGCCTCTCCCGCTGCGGCACAGAATTGAGGTGAAAACAGCCAGGTCCTCTAGACGCCACCCGGGGGTTGTCAGCAGACAAAGGGTCCTCCACGGCCGGAACTCGAGTTGAAGGCTGAGCCTTTATCATTCGAGCGATCGGTCGCCACCGGTTATCAAACAGCACTGCCTCGGTATGGTTAGACACTGAAGACAACAAGAGAAGAGCATCGATTTCACTGGAAACAACTGTCGCTCAGATGTGATTGAGCAAGGCTGAGCAACTTGTGGATCGGAGACGAAGTCGTAGCGAAGAAGCAAAGACGAATAAACAGCCGACATTCGACAGAACCGCTGTGGCACGAGAACATCTTCAGGGCTTCAGCGCAGCTTTGCGCTGTTACTTCCACCGCTGTTCGCTCGAGGCAATTGCGATACTTCCGACCCGTGACTGATGGAATGATCATAGCAGAGGACAAGCTGGTAGGTGGTCCTGAGTGTCGTCCGTTTATTATTTTGTCGAGTTGTTGTTGTTGATGTTGGGAATCGACACTTGCCGAAATAAATGGAAATTGGAAGCCTGGGCGATTAGATAACAGATAAGAGCAATGATAGCGATAAGCTCAATTTTTTGTGTGATTACTTAAGACATTCGAGAAATGGCATGTGGTCTGTGCACCCAGATCTGGAGGGGATCTGATCCTGCTGCTTGGCCCCGGTCCAGCCGGCCTCTTTTTTGATTGGCTATATCGAAGAGGCGGGTCGATGCAACGCCAGCGGTATATGCACGTGACGGGAGGCTTGGTCCAGACCATGGTCCACAGCCATCGGCCCTGGCCTTTTCCCTGCATATTTGGAAGTACACTCATTGGGTGCTTAAGGTAGGTTACGGGAAAGTCTTGTGGCAGGAGTCTATTCCGAAGAGCATCCACGAATATGTTCAATGTTGCATTTCCATTAGGCATTTCTCTCATTGTCGTTGCTGCATGGGTAGCCTTTGGGCTGTAAGGGACGAGTCACGGCGAAGTTCTATCCGTACCTGCTCTATCATTTTGTGAGGCTTGCAGTGGACTCGGCGACGCGACGGCCCCACGAGCAGATGTTTGTGCTTTTGCAGTTTGGCTGGTCCGGAGTCTTTTCCGCCCAGGATCCAATCAGATGCCATCAAAAACAGCGCCGTCGAGCAGTCGCCCAAATTGCCAGCGTAGGCATCGCGGGGCCCTTTTTTGGAGTACTGTTACAGTGGTACTGAACAAAGCCCGCCGCCCAGCATGTGCCCAGTAGTAGAGTCTGGTATTCCTGCTGGCGGCTGGCTGCATACATGGCGGTTTCCTGTCTTTATCTCCGTTTGTTACGGTACGTTTCTTTCTATGCATAAGAGTCACCACGAGCACACCACACCCTCATACGCATGGCATGTACCGCATACAACAATAGTTCTAAACATGCATCAAAGCAGTCCCAGTACCTCGTTCCTTTTTGCAGCTCGTAACCACAGGTTTGCAGAAAAAGTAGGTAGCTTCCAACGCCGAGGAAAATTCCAAAATTGAGTGTATTTAGCTCAGAGATGATCCAATTCCAGAGGTATTTTAAATCAAACCCCGCCCTTAGACCGGATGTGGCCAGGGTGTATTGACTTAGCCTGTGAGGTACGACAGAACGAAGGGCCCAGGCCTAGGTCTACAGAGCGTATCACAAGGGGGGGGTGCTGGTCCAAGTGTAGAGACGGGTAAGGTAGGGAGGGTATTGGAAAACGTAGATGGTGCATTCTGCCACCAACTACCATGGGGGAAAGATAAGACCAATCGTGAAGTGACGAAAGGACGGTAATCCGTCAAAACAAAGAGAACAAGAGAAAAAGCAGGATCGAGAGAATGATGGCTTTTGCCGATGGACAACTGTGGAGTGTCTTCCGGAGTGACGTATGTGACGCCATTAAATCGGGCCAAAGTGGCAATTCGGTGAGGTGCGCATCGAAATTCTGAAATCTCGATATCGACTAGCTTAGGTAAGGAAACCAGCAGCAGGATGGCACGGATGGCTATTCCCAGTACTCATCAATTTTGTGGAAAACACTGTGCTGCAGCACTGTTGATGCAGGGCATTGGGGGGGGGGATGTTGGATGGCACTATGCCAATTTCGGTCCGACTTTTTGCGGAATCCAGTGTGGCCATCTGAAATTTCCATTGGGACCAGATGCCAAAGGCCAAGGTTTCGCACAAGTACTTCCCAAAGTATTCGCACTGTAATGGAAAGCCAATGAGAGAGCCAGGAGAGCGCCCCGATACGGAGCAGGCTCCACCGTGGGTCTGGACCTGGCCAGTGGCCTTGTCAATCGCTCACCTCAACCTTCCTTCTCTGCTCGCCTGGTGGCCCGTGTCGTGCTTGCTTGCTGCTCTGGCAGGAGTATTCTGCTCGTGTCTTGCGTGCCTGCTCTCTACCTGATCTCTACCTACTCTATCTGTACTCAGCTCCCTCCACCCCGTCGTCCAGTCTCTGAGGTCAACCACTTACCTCACCCATCCCGCGTCAATCGCCACCAGAAACTTGGCCCCAGCAATTTGCCGATTCCAGTCTTTGTGCTTTTGCATCGGTTCTATTCCATGCTTGATTTCCTCTGCCAACCTCTTCCCGCAATCTTGAACCGGGGGAGATCGATCTGCGGCGAGTTCTTCTTGCGCCTAGCCCTTGGGTAATTCGCCTGGTTTCGCCTCCCTTCCTCACCTCAAGCGAACCTCCCGTATCACTCGAGCCAGCCCTCTTCGGCATCCGACCTAACCCCCCCCCCCCCTCCCGCCCTAGCCCAGCCCAACCGAGAGAGAGAGAGAGAGCGCGACCTGAACGATACATCATTTTCAACGTCCAGCGCATCGTCATTTCCATCGCAATCTTCACGTTTGCCATCTTCTCATTTGCCATATTCCCTTCCACTACTCCTCCCACCTCCGCCCGCCATGTTCTAGACAGGCTGCGACATTTGCGACGTTCCTCTCCCAACAAGCAATCATCTGCGGTGACGGCAGCCTGCCTGTGAGTGTATCCCTATCTTCTGCCCGTTCTACCAATCTTGGTACACCTGCTTGTTCCCATTCCTTCGCCTTTTCCCACTGTTCTCTTGCGTTGGCCTTGGCAATCCTCTATGCCCCTCTATCAGCCTTACCTTCCATAGAGTTGTGCTCTATACACCTCTTGTACTCTTGCCGATCTCCAGCCGCTTGTCTTGAGCAACTCACCATATGCCCGGTGACGCTGGGATGCATGCCCACGAAGGCCTTCTTGAGCCAGTCCATCGTGGGAAGACGGAGGGGCACTGTGTGTATTTTCAACCTCATCCCCCCCCCACTTGCGTCCGGTTGGTTTAGAAGTTCTTCGTTCCCCCCCTGCCTTCCTTGATAGCCACAGACAAGTGCATTTCGGTCGCAAAATGATCCGGCATGATTCATTTCTCGGAATTGTTCTTGGTCGCACAAATAGTAGCTCAAGTTGACATGAAAAGTGTAGGTCAATAATATCTCGCCCGCGGATATCAAGGCGTGCTTCGACCCATATTGCGCAACCAAGTAGAACCGACAGAGGAGCGGCCGGTCTCTCGTGATATACAATTCACGCTGCCCGGCCATGGTCAACACTCCGCCGGCCAAGGCCGTCTCTGAGGGTCGCCGCGAGAGGGAGACATTCAGGTCCGCGCCCCAAAGTGCTTCTTTATCGGCCTCGACGGCTTTTCGTCAATGCAAGCTTCGCTCATCTTTAGTATTGAATTTCCTGACCGCCTCCGCAGATATGACAGTTCCTTGATCGCACATACAGTCTACAACGACCCAAACAATCTCAAGCCATCCTCGGAACTTCGGTCATGTCCTGATGCGGCACTCACTTCCTTCGCTGAACTCGGCGCTCTACGCCTGAATGCGACCCGAGCCATGATATCCCTCTTCGACAGCAAGTATCAGTACGTCATTGCTGAAGCTACGCAGTCACTCGCTCTGACTCCCGACACCAATCCTCCAGAAACCCAGCGCGGGGATATCGACCAGCTACTACTGTGCGGCACTGCTATCCCACGATCTTCCGGCATATGCGAGCTCATCCTCTCAATCTCCGATCACCTCGACGAACAACATCCTTCGGGTCCCCATCAGCTACCTGTTACCGTTATTCCAGACCTTTCTGAAGATCCTAGGACCTCCCAGCGAGCCTTCTGTCTGAACACGCCGCAATGTCGCTTCTATGCCGGAGTCCCAATCCGTTCACAAAGCGGTATACACATTGGTGTCTTTAGCATCTACGGAGATACCCCGCGCAAAAGCTTTGACAATGTGGAAAATCAACTTATGCAGGATATTTCGAAAGTGATCTTGAACTATCTCGACGCAAAACGGAACAGGGACGATCACCGACGCGCAGACAGGATGGTTCGCGGCGTTGGTAGCTTCGTCGAGGGCAAGAGCACCATGTCGGGATGGAGGGACAGGAATAATATTGACTCGTTCGATGACCACCCGTCATTTGAGGGGGCTCTGAACAAGAACCAGCAAAGGATCGAACGCAACAGAGAAAAGGTGGCATTCGAGGCCTCTCAAACACAACAACATCAGTCGTCTGCTGTTGCGATGCAGAATGCGCCACAGCCAAAAGTCCAAGCACCAGATGATAAGCCAGTCTCGCCTACAGCGGATTCTCGACCTTATCCTCAGCCAAACCAAGACCCGGAAGCACTCCCATCTGTGTCCGGGACCTCCTTGGAAAGTATCCATTCAGGGACAGAAAGTGTTTCGCAGGGAGACGGTGACTCGCACATGTCACATATCCGGCACATTTTCTCAAAGGCCGCCAACATTGTTCGAGAAGCTATAGAGGTTGAGAGCGTGCTTTTTGTGGACGCCAGTATCGGCTCGTTCGGAGGGCTTGCTGTCCCTAGAGCGACCAACATGAGGTCTGCCAGGGGCCGAGTCTCATCCTCATCATCTAGTGACGAGCAAACAAGCCCTAGTCTAAGTACCGGGAGTGTTTTGGGCAGCGATAGCGACCAAGACGACAGCCTATGTGCGATCCTCGGCTTCTCGAGTTCATCTACCTCAAGCGTCGACGGAGACCTACCGTCTCTGAATCACACCTCCATATCCGAAAAGTTCCTTACGAAATTGTTACGAAGATATCCGCAAGGTAAAATTTTCAGCTTCGACGAGAACGGCTCTATCCAATCCAGCGACCATTCCGGCGACGACCATATCGCACAGCCAGAAACACCACTTCAGGAGATCGTAGATATTATACAGGGCCCAACCGAGGACGAACGGCAACGAAACAAGAAACGAAAGCATGCCTACTCGAGACGGAACGAAGGGAAAACTCTCAGCGGCCTATTTTCAGGAACCAGAAGCATGGCCATCATACCTTTGTGGGACGTACAAAAGCAACGTTGGTACGCAGGCGGATTCGCCTGTACCAAGACTCCAACTCGAGTGCTTACCATCGAAGGCGAGCTCAGCTACTTACGCGCCTTTGCATCAGTCATCATGTCAGAGGTCGATCACGTCAGCTCGATGCTTGTTGACAAGGCGAAGACGGATTTGTTGAGCTCACTTTCTCATGAGCTACGCTCCCCGCTCCACGGCATTATTCTTGGCGCAGAGTTGTTGCACGATACCACTATGGACGCTTTCCAGGGAGAGACGTTGGTTTCGATCGAAAATTGTGGTCGCACACTGCTGGAAACAATAGACCACCTCCTGGACTGGAGCAAGATCAACAACTTCATCGGCCCGTCAAACCACCGGAGAAACTCAACCACATTTGGTGAGCGAGGCTTGAGAGCTCGGGATCGAAAGATTAGCATCGAAGCTGGTATGATGAGCATCACATCAAATGTCGAAGTCGACGTTCTGTCGGAAGAGGTTGTTGAGAGTGTTTGTGCTGGCTTCAGCTACCAACGCATCTCTGTGGCCCAACTTGCGGGCAACAGACCGACAGACCACGCCGATACTACTGCATTACGCAAACTTGACAGCATGCAAGCAATGGAAGAAATGGCGACGAGAACCAACAAAATCGGGGATTTACAACTCATCCTCGGAGACGTATCCGTCACTTTCGACATTTCACCCGCGGTCTCCTGGGGTTTCCATACACAGCCTGGAGCTTTGAGGCGAGTCATCATGAATCTCCTAGGGAACTCGCTCAAGTACACAGAAAAGGGATTCGTCAACGTCAATGTTAATCAGCTGGCCCCGTTGACTGATGTACCATCCACTAAGGCTATCATTCAAATCGATGTGGTAGATTCTGGACGTGGCATTAGTCATGAATACCTACAACATCATCTATTCGCGCCCTTCGCTCAAGAGGACTCTTTTTCTGCCGGAGCCGGTCTCGGTCTGAGCTTGGTCAAGCGGATAGTTAGCAAGCTGCGTGGGTCTATCCAGGTATGGAGTAAGGTCGGACGAGGGACGAAAGTGAGGGTTCAACTTCCCTTGCTATGCGCCAACCCAGCATCACCAACGGCAGCCAACGTGGAAGATGGCAACATTGATGCCTTTCGGGCATCTGTCGGCGAACTCATGGGTCTAAGAGTCAAACTGTTGGGTTTCCCTGAAGACTACGGAGTCAAAATGCCCGACGAGTTGGCCAGCAACACCCCCAGCGAAGGAGCACTGGTCACAAATCTCTGCAGGGAATGGCTTCATATGCAAATCATTGACCAGTCCATCCCGCCCTCGCAACAACTCCTTCCCGACTTGGTTCTGTCTACAGAAAAGCAACTAGAGCAGCTCTTGACGGAGCGACGCTTAGGCATCATTAACACACCGGTCGTGGTGATATGCCGGAACGCGCTTATCGCGCGCCAACTAGCTACCTCGGCACGATTCACCGGTAATCGCATCGTATTTGAGTTCATCTCACAGCCGTAAGTTTGTACCTTCCGAATCAGTGATCGGCTTCAACTAAGAATTTGTCTACAAGGATTGGCCCGAGAAAACTTGCCAAGGTGCTTTTGCTGAGCTTCAAGCGATGGACGAAAATGCAAGAACGGGCGATACCAACTCCTACAATGTTATCCTTGGCCAGCCCAGAAGCGTCCAACGCGGGTGGCGACACGCCGACTGGGTGTGCACAAGACAGACTCACGGACGTGGGAAGCACCGAAGCCCTTCCGGATGTTCCGACCAGAGAGGATCTCCCCGAGAGATTGAAGGAGTTGCCAAGTACCGAAGTCGAAGCAAAGCAGAGTGTGGATGACCAAGCTGTGCAGGCGAGAGAAACGGATCCAAGGCCTGAGGATGTCGCTCTACCGGACACGCCGGAAGAACATCCCAAGAGGCTAACGCTCGATGGCCAAGACACCCCCCGATTGTCTCACAGACCAAAGAAGACGGGAGGATTTCGTCCCAAGTTTCTCCTGGTGGACGACAACCCACTCAACCTCAAGATGCTGGCAACGTACATGACGAGGCTTGGACACGACTATCGGAACGCAAGAGACGGGCAAGAAGCGTTAGACGAGTTCCGCCAAGCACCGGGCGAGTATCACTGTATTCTGATGGACATCTCGATGCCTGTGATGGACGGCTTCGAGGCGACACGACGGATTCGTGCTATAGAGACGAATGACAGCCTGTCACGCTGTCTGATCATCGCGCTTACGGGATTGGCATCAGCCAATGCACAGCAAGAAGCGTTTGCGAGTGGCATCGATCTATTCCTGACTAAACCTGTGCGGCTGAAGGAGCTAAGCAAGATACTGGAGAGCAAGGGTATAGCATGATGAGCAATGCGCGACGCAGGAAAATGAGGGGGCTCGCGGGTCATACTCGCTTGGCAGGAATTGGGATGGAGACGCAATGGCGGTAGGAAAAAGCTTTTATGGAAATGTTGAGCAATCGTATTACATGGAATACCCCAATGGCTGGAATGCATCACTGCAACGACCCGGCTGGAGTTACTAGACTTTGTTGGGCGGGATTGTTGTCTACACGATTTGATGCGCATCAGCAGCATAGCAGTAGACGAATATGATGATAGATGGCCCTCGGGGCAATAAGCCGCCGCCCTCTTTCTTCCTCGGGCCTTTGAGGACACAAGCACCACCTTGACTTGGTCCAATCTGGGTTATCGCTAACAGCTTTGACAGCTTCTTTGTCAATCTGACCTTTCTTGCTTGATCCCTTGTGTTCGGCATTGTTTGTCTACGGCTACAATGGCAATGTTTCCTTGGCTGTGGGTTGGTTTAGTCTGAGATGGAATACATAAGCCAGAACTTTCCACAATACCAAGGACTATCACCTTCGATAAGCCACACCAGAAAGAAACTTCAACAAACCGGCAACCAAACACTCCCTCTACAGATTCAAATAACCCCCAAGAGCTTGACCAACAGGAGAATAAACTGACGAGATGGATACTACGGGCAGCACACTCACGCCACCCACGACCGCAACGACAACGACAACCACCACCCTCGCCGAGCCAGGCTTCTTCCACGACACGCTCCCGTCCACCGAGCTCCCCAGAGATATCTACGTCCTCAAGGACTGGTACTTTACCCGCTGCCGCACCCTCAACGACGCAAAAGCCCTGCTGGGCGTCTACAACACCCTCATCCTAGACCTCGGCGTCACCTCCCACGAGCTCTACAAGTGGAAATCCAACAAATCCCTCGGCTACCGCATCGCGCACCTCATGCTCGAGACCGCCTTTGCCGGGGACAAGATCTCAAAGGAGCGAAGGAAGTGGGTGAAGCAGCATAAGCACGTCTGGTGCGGCGAGATTCAGAACTACGATGTGCCTGTGTTCGAGTTCACCGAGGACGATCGGGCGTTTCTGCAGGGGAGGTGGCCGAGGGCGTGGGTGCGGTATAGTGTCGCGCAGATCGAGTGGGCGATGGAGGTTGAGCTGGAGCAGGCGAGGCGGTTTTTGCCTCAGAAGCATGAGCGGAGTGTGAGGAAGGAGAATTGGAGGTGGTTGTTTGGGGAGGAGAGGTGGGTTAGGAAGATTGCGTTTTTGGCGTTTGATGCTGAGGGGGCGGATGGTGAGGTTCGGTGGAAGGAGTGAGGTGTTGGCTTTTGAGGGAGGTTACTTGTGAGGTTGTCTGTGTTTTGTTTGGTATTGCTTGTTGGAGTAGGAGTTTGGAAACTGCCTTTCATGAAGAGAATCCCATCGTCTTGCATAGCTCTCGTAATGAGAGAGATAGAGTGATGAAGGCATGATGTATCTACTTCCTTAAACCGCGTTGAACGCTTGTTCTCCTCTGGTATTGAATGTTCAGAATGGAGGGGTTTTTAGGCCGCGTTCGAGGGTTCAATTAACAGAGTCTGAACGTCATGGGCAGCACTTCGTCAAATGTTCTAACATAGGTGTAAAGGATCCCCTTTATCATACCTTACCCCATATAAACCACCGCCCCTTCACACTCCTCTTCGCCTCCATCGTATTCCAAGACCATATTCGCATTAAGGGTAGTTAATAAGGACGAGGAGTATTTATGAAGTCACGGGGTGAGGGCCTACCACGGGCTGATCCTTACATACCTGCCTTAGTATAAAAGTCGCCCGGTTGATTAAAGCTGAGGTGAAGCTTCCGGATACTCTAAACCGATCTGATCGTCTGAGGTGAGTATCTCATTCCCGTCCGCTCCCGCAAAGAGATCTTTTAAGACCCTACCCAAGCAATTCACTCCCATCAATCCAGGGTCTTCCCATCCTCTTACTTTTCTTCACATCCTCCTCCTGGCAATTTTCCTTCCAAACCTCCAACAATCACCACTTATCCACACCTTTCCTGTATCAACAAAGACTGACAAAGATGGCCTCCAAGGAGGACAACACCGCCACCGTCCTCGAGACAATCCCCGAGGACCCTGCCCCCAAGCGCACCACCCGAAAGAAACTCCCAGACTCGAAGCCCTCGAAGCCCTCGAAGCCCTCGCCCGAGGAACCCTCCCCCGAGAAGAAGAAGCCAGCCGCCCGCAAGCCCGCCTCCAAGAAGACCACTACAGCCGCTGCCTCCCGCAAGCCCAAGCCGGCCTGCAAGAAACCCATCATGGGACCCGGCCGCCCCAAGGGAAGCAAGAACAAGGCGGTCAAGAAGAATAAGCCCCCCGCGAAGCGCAACAAAAACGCCAAGCGCACCACGGCCCACGACCTCCTCGCCGCCATCCAGAACGACGAGATCCCCACCAACGCGCAGGTCAAGGCCGACTACGGTTTCTCGCGCTGCTACATCACCCTCGACCAGAGCAAGCTCTACAACGTCTACCGCACCGTCCTCGAGGACTTTGAGGTCAAGCCTGAGGAGCTCCACGAGTGGCTTCACCACGAGGATGGTCTGAAGAATGTGGCCGCGGAGATCAAGGCCAAGTTTGAGGTCTTGCTTGGTCCGGATGATTACCAGGGTGATTACAAGTGGTTCCTTGAGAACCAGTACATCTGGGACCCCGAGGATCTTGTCAGCGAGGCTAAGGCTGCGCGCGCTGCGAAGGAGTTGAAGGAGTACTACGATGCTCGTAAGCGACCTGGTGACGACTTTGACTGGTACTCTTGAATGCTCGACGAGACTGGCAAGATAATCCCCTCGATATGATGAGGGCAATTGCTCGACATTAGCATTATGAGATTTACACAGATGTGATTAGCTTACCCTTCCCCATCAACGAGAGCTCGAGCTGACCATCGCAGTGCCTTTTGCTACCTGATGGGACAAACCATACACCATCACCACCTTGTTCTCTGCGATACCCTCGGATGCTTGCTTCGATATGGCGTATCGAGCTTGGAAACGGAAGTGCAATGGCTGGGTTTGGATGCGGCAGGTCTTGCCATACAGTTGTGCTTGGAGATAGAGAACCGGTCGCCTTGATAGTACTGCACCCGCTGACATTGACATGCTGTTAATAGAGATGGCCCTGACATAAGAATTCTTCCCTTTTGCAAACTTTGAAGTGATCACGATGCTCTTTACACAGAATACTGCTTTTTCAATGGAAGGCGCCTTATAATTTCTGCTTTGTTCCTTCCTTATCTTCTCCCCCATATGTCCGTCTTGAGGAAGGAATTTGGGACCGGCTCCTTCCCACGGTTGACGTTGGCAGCTTCACTTACATAAGCCCCCACCATCCGCGTCCTTCCTTTGCCTCCCCCCATCAACTTCATCGCCAAGTCATCCAGACCACCACGATTTCGCGAGCGACAACTGCCAATTGAGAAGGCCATCATATTCAATACCAAAAATCATATGTAATCACTTGGTAGCGCATACAAGATTCAGCGTCGGCCTCAATGGCATCGACCCCCACCACGTCCTACGCACTGTGCTCGACGCCCCTCCTTGCCCCTCCATCGAACGCCCTCTCGAAAGCGGCCGACCTCGACGCCAAACAACCATTCGTTACACTATCATTACAAGTGCGCAAGCCTCAACCCGCAGCTAGTTTTGGTACGCTCACCTCCGCCTGCTCCGCGCCACAGATAATCACCTCCCCGCGATAAATGGCAACAAGCGCAATGTAGCTGTAGGTCATGGCACATTGGTGGAATCAACGTGGTATCAATTCATCAAGCAGATCCATAGAATTCAATGAAAAATAATCTTACCTGGCTTCGCCACCTCATTTCTTCATCCAATCCTTCCGCGGCGAGCGATACCACATGTCCACGATCTTCTGCCGCCATTCCCAGCTCGAGTACAACTTCCTCCAATTATCGGGCTCAAGGCGTCGCTCACACGTCAAAGGATTCTCCTCCTCCTGCTCCTCCTCCTCCTCCGGACCCAATAGCCACTTTTTCAGAAATCCCTTCGGCTCCGTCACGGTCCTCACACGCGCCAACGACCTAACAATCTCAAGCTCCCACTCCATCGCAAACTCGATCTCCATGGCACGCATGCCAGCCCACTCTGGCGGAGCATCAAACTGCCCCAAAAATTCCTTATCTTCATCCGAGAACTTGAAGACGGGCACATCCTCCTGCAGCGCGGCACCGGGCTCGAGACCGAAGATCCAGATGTGCGCCATCAACCACATCATCAGGGACTCTGGGATTTTGCCTAGGTTATTCTCAAAGTGCATCACGATGTTGCGGCCGAGGTGGCCCTGCGCCAGCCAGCCCTCGATCTCGCGCGGGGTGAAGTCGAGGTCGATGAGGAGGGTCTGGTATATGTGGAGGAGATTGAAGGCTTGGTCGTGGGACTGGCAACGAGTGAAGAACCAGATCTGCATGGCGGGCAGGTCTTGGGGAGTCTGCGGGAGTTCAGTCAGTGTCATTGCTCTTCGAAGAAAGCTGGTTGTGGGCTTGGCTTGCTCCTCGTTGGAATAAGTCTGGCTCTTCTCGTTCTCCATAGTGTAGCTCTTTTTTGGAAGTTTCTTTCGGTGTTAGTTGGCTTCTATCGGGTATTGGGTGTGACGTAGCGCTGTGTTTGTTTTGTTGTTGGTACCAACGCGTAGGTGTGTGTGCTTGTACTGGATGGTGATCTTAACTACTTGAGGATGGGATGGAGCGCTTACATAGATTCTTGAGGTCGAAGCTTTTACAGAGCAACAGATGCCTTCAAGCCTTGTCCCATGCAAGATCTCAAACAATTCATTGTCAATCAAAATAGCTACTTCGTCCTTCATTGGTACAGACGCCACTGGCTTTGATGGTCCGAGGTACACAGTGACTATCTAGCAAAGAGCCACCAGAGGAACAAGGACTGTGGTGACTGAATGGTATTGTTGATTCGTTTTCGACGGGCAACTCTCAAAGACTATCTAAACTGTCACAAGCCTCCTTGCTAAGGCCGAGGCACAATTCTCTGTATCTCAATCGACCGCAAATCAGTGTACGCCCATGTTTCCATCTCAATTGGCGACCTATTAAGTGTATCTCTCTGCCATGTCGGCTTACTTGCGGGGAAAGACATGGAACTTCTGTGCAGCACGTACACATCAGTAACAAATCTGCAAGAACTGGTAGGGAAGTAAAAAGCTTACCACACCAGGCATACTCTGCATAGCGCGGGCGATCTCGCTAAGGGGCACGCCATTGAAGCCATCAGGGCAGAAGATGGCGTGGCCAGCCGCGGGAGGTCCATCTGGGTCCACGTTGGGCACCGAGCTGAAGCGCGTGCCGCGAACGGTGCGGACATACTCGCCCTTCGCCTCGAGCGCCTCCTTCTTGTGGCGGAGACGGGTCTGACCCTCCATGAAGACAGGGATGCGAGCCAAGTATCAATCGTCGTCAACGGGACCGGCGACAGCACCCATGATCTCTTCGGCGTGGAGCTTCTCCTGGCCCTTGGTGGTGATACAGCGGTCGAAGAAGAAGTCCTGGAGGGTCTGTGGGTCGGTCGCAAGTCTTCTCACGACAATGTCCTTGAACAGGATCTCGGTGGTGGGCTGGTTGGGGTTGACTTCGGCCATGGTGTTGTTGGTGTTTGGGGTTGTTTGCTGTCCATTGGGCGAAGAGGAGAGCAAACCTTTTCTGGTGCGAAACTTCTGTAATAATGGCAGATGCTAAGAGAAGTTAATGTTAGGGATGAGTTGGTGGAAAGAAGGCAAAAGAGTAGCTGATGCGAGAGGGGGAGAATTGGAGGTAATGGTTCTCGAATTCACCCAAGTGAAGCTTGTTGAGAGACGAAGAAGTTCTTTGAGGTCAAATGGACAGCATGAATCCCATGACCCTTGTCGTCTCGATCCTTTGTCCAGCAAACGGATAGATTGAAGGTCTGGCAGTATATGCAGCGAGCCGTTTGTCGCCAGCATCCAGCACCATGGCCCCGTAGGTAGCAAACCAGAGAGCTGAGCGCGGAAAGCCTGCAGATACAATCAGAAACGATAGTTATAGATGATCCAGCCTCTTTTTACATACCTTTATTGGTGTCTTCCCTTTGGAGAGCTGCCTGATATTGACTTTGTAAGACACGCACGAAACCTGAGCATGGGGAACTGTATCGCTGTGGGAAGTCTCTAACACTTGTTTACTACTCATAATTACTTGAGGTCTGTCCCTCAAAGTAAGCACGCCGATATCTCTTGCCACTGTACGCTTGAGTATTTCTGATAGATATCTTGCACGGGTATTTCATTCTTGAGACTGATATCGTTTGCGTTATCCTGACGTAGCGTCACTACTCGAGGGATCATTACTTGGGGAGTCGCCGCCTGTATTGCCGACACTCAAGGTATAGCTCGAGACCCCGTCCATTGCTTGATCTTCTTGTTCCACCGAACGTATGGCTTCTCGTACGCGAGCTGCCATGTAGTCAATGGTGTGCCCGGTCCACCAGCTTTCTCGATCTCGGTCCCAGCCATTCAGGATCTGACAGGAAACCCGTGACATTTTGGCGCACTCCCGGACGAGATCGGTATGGACTGTCATGGCATATCCCATTCTGCTGTCCTCAGGTATGATGACCCAGAGATTATGGCGAAACCACCAGATGTATACATCTTTGGTCAAAAGGCGAACCTCGGCAAAGTACTGCTTGATCATCTCGGCGAGTAGTGACTTGCCCCTGGCAATCATCCATCCCTAGATAACAACGCTGTCGAGGTCGAAGAAACAGCCAAGGCACTTGTATGTCGCCCAAAGGAGGCGTTCCTCTTGTTTATTGCCATATTGGCAAAGATCGAACCCGAAGTCTTGTCGTGTTTGCGGATCAGTGGGAGGCTCGCAGGTACCGGCTCTGAGGGACTCGGCGAGGTAACGGTGGGTATTCAGTCGTTTGTTCTGCGCGGGGCAAAGGGCCATGTAGTTGGCAGCATCAATATTGTGGGCTTTTGCCCTCTGACACTTGGAGCTGCAAAACCAGTTGGATTGACACTCGTTGCAGTGGTGCGCGAGTGTGGGTTCTTTGCAGTATATGCACCGCCGGTTGCCAGTATGGACAGGACTTTGTGTTGATTCCACTGCCGTTCGTGTTATTCGTTCGGACTCGAGACTGGCAAGATGGGATAGGGCAAAGAGTGATATCGTTATTAAATGTTGAATCTAATGTGTCGTATGGTTTGATATTGATTCGATGTCGTTCGCAAGCAAGGTCTATCGGAGGAGAGGTTTGTTCGGGTCGATGACTCGAAATAGGGGTAGATGGAAGACCTGTAGAAGGAGGAAGGAACGCGTCAGCAACGAATGCAAGAAAGAATGGAAGGAAGGAAGGAGGTCGACCGAACTGCTACTGCCATGATTCTATTCGGCGAGAACCTTCGACCCGGCCACGAGGAAGGACTGGACATCTCTAGTCTTTCCCTGATTCTATGCCTGTCGTTTCTGCCTCCTGGAATCGTGAGCCTCCTCACGTGATCCAATACATTGCGTTTTTCTCGTCAATTACTGGGAACTCGCTACGAACTGCGCGCCGTGCCATCAGCTCCCTCGCGGGCAACGGTGTGAACTAGACTTCAGGTCCTCATTCATGCGGAGCATTATCTTCTCACACTCCCCGATGGCCTTGGAAGTGGGCTGGTTCTGTCGCTCAGTTGATCCAGACGCAGCACCACATGACTGTATGCCTCACCTCGAACGGCACCGCCTTACTCGGGCGTTAGAGGCCACAGACAGGCCGACGGGAGAAAAGACACATTCAACACTTTGGACAATCGTCTGGAAAGTGGCTAGGCATTCCCTCAACATCAGAGCCCCAGGAAATGCTTCAAATTTGGCCACTATTCTGTAAAGTCCAATTACGGAAT
The DNA here is from genome assembly GCF_030869305.1 of Colletotrichum tamarilloi. Classification (NCBI taxonomy): domain Eukaryota; kingdom Fungi; phylum Ascomycota; class Sordariomycetes; order Glomerellales; family Glomerellaceae; genus Colletotrichum; species Colletotrichum tamarilloi. The sequence continues at coordinate 125,492 of NW_026849456.1, forward strand.
CCCTCCACGCAACCGCCACCCGGGGGCTGCAGAGACACGGCACCGAAACGGACATCACCGCCTCGCCCTGATCTTTGGGAACGAGGTTGACTGTACGCGTCGCCCAAAAGTTTATTCGCCATCGGATTTGACCGTAGATCGAGAAGTGAAAAGCGATGCAAATTCCCATTCTCTGTGATGCTCAGTCGGTGGCGATAGATGCACATCGAGGTCTCTGGCGACGGATCGAAAACTCTACGTTTCCCATGTCTCCAACATAGCAACATGCAAGTTACGGATGCAGAAAGGTCCGTTTTGGATCAACATTGCGCCCTTGCAGCAGCCACGTTCTGCATGGGTTCGAACGTCGTCCAATCAATCTCTCTGCTTTACCTCAATTCAGTTCCACAAAACCTTCCGTCCAGCATCTGGGCCGTGCCTGCTTGCCGTGTTATCAAAGTTGGTGGCTTTTTCACCGTTTTACTTTACAAAACTGGGGATTTGACTGCACCGTTGGAGAGGGCGTGGAACTGTAAACGCAAAGCAAAGTGTAAAACGGAGTGTTGGGCGGTCCCGTGCTTTCCCCTCTTTTCAACGCTCGATTTTCCTTTATAAACGAAGAAGGCCCCATCCCCTCATTTTCGATCCCTCTCACAATTCTCGATCTCTACAACATTCTGCCTCCTCCACCCATCGACGTCACCCACAGACTTCCTTTCCATTCCCAAAACTGGCAGCAGCCCCGCTCTTACGTTCACGACAATTGGTCCGTCCGACTTTTGACGGATTCCAGTCCGTTTCCCAAACCGGCCGAGTCCGTTCCAAATTCCATCTTCCAGAGAGTCAATGGCCCGGACCCCGGCAGATCTTGTCGCGCCCATGCCGGCCCTGACTTGGCGACGCCGTCCCAGCGAGAATGAGTGCAGCAACGCCAACGAACCACTAGCGCCCATGTCCCTGAACCATCTCAAGGCCAGCGAAATCATTCAGAGAGTGCGTTCTGCCCACCCGATGCGATTGCCAAAATTCGATCCTCATAATGGGATTTTCGAAAAAACATGTCCATCATGTGCTGACAAACCCTCTCTTGATGTACACAGGTCCATGGCGATGCAAACAACCTGCTTCGCAATATCCAGGGCTTGCTCCGATATAGCAGGGCACCCGCGCTTGATGGCGGCCGCCTGGTGACTGGAGCCTTGCTCGGCAACCCAAAGCTGCTACACGCGCAGAAGATTTCCCAGCACATTACCGGAGACATGGCGGAGTTGGTGGCCATCTCTCAGAAGTCAAAGGAGACGACCTTGCGAATGAGACGCCCCAGCCACTTGCGCAAGGTCCGCCGCAAACAATATGGGCAAGCCGAGCATGCTGCTGCTGCCGGGAACCATCACTCAAATGCAGTAAGTTACCGCAACTTCATCGAATGTTCCTCATATCTCTCCGGGCAGACAACGTCCGTGTCTTATTCTCATTCCAACATTCGTCTTACAAGCCTGGTTCACAATGGAAGCTCGGTGGGGTTTAGCTACACTGAACGTTCACTTACACTGAGGCACAGTTACAGAACATGTCCGATCCCTCCGTCTGCCACAACTGCCACACCACCTGTACACCACAGTGGCGTAGCGGACCCGCGGGGCCGCGTACCCTCTGCAATGTCTGCGGCCTGATTTATGCCATGAGGCAGCGGAAGCAAGGGCTCAGGCACAGCAACCGTGTCTCGGCGTCTTCCTCAATGTCGTTTTCTTCTTGAGCCTGTGCTGAGTCTGATTTACCGCTTTCATCACTTGTTTGCCATGATTGTTACAATTAGAGTACGGATACCCTCAGTTGCGCTCACGATTACCTTATGATACCACTTTTGTTCGAATCGGATTGGCGTTCATCGATGCTTGCTAGAGTTATGGGACTGCAAAACTGGAAGTTTGGATCAATGGGTTTTGGGTAGCCGTGGGTCAGGGATCTTGGGTGTCTGGGCTTTGGCTGGGGAGTCTGGGATTGGAGTTCGGTTGTGTGTCCTTTTGTATCCTTCCTAGTCATAAGATTGACTCAACGATTGGGGGTCCGTCGGCGCGAAAACGTTACTCTCACGGTTGTTCCTAGACAGGTTGCTCATGTGATGAGACTTCGACGCTAAAAGAGGCTTGCCCAGTGTGCGTGATTTAGTTGATGGAGTAGAGTGATAGGAACACTGGCCTCCGTCAATGATCAGTTGTTGTTTTTGTTATTGTTGTCATCCGTGTTCGTAACTCCAATAGCTTCAAGACGTTCCTTCCGTGCCTCCCGAACGGTAGGTAGAGCCGTATCTCACTGACCTCAGCGTGCCTACCAACCCCTGATGAAAACTCCGCTCATGCTGTCTACCACTTCTACATGATGTTAAAGGCCTCTGACACACTACTGTATTCCATCAGCTGCTTCTGGAATTGCATTGGTTCCTCTATCAATCTTGAGGTCATGTTTGTAAAGAAGTTTTGTAAATTTCAGGATATGCTACAGATACATCACTGAAGTTTCAACGCAGATTGCACTTTCATCCGTCTGCCTCCAACAAACACGACAACAAACATTACTGCTTCCTTGATTATGCAATTGACCAGAAGAGGGACCATGAAGTTTTTTGAAATGTTTCTTTTTCCAAGGACCTTGACAATAGGAAGTCCTGTATCGTGGCATCTTTTCAACTGGAAGGTAATTAAAACTGCTGGCAGCAACATCTTCTTCTACATCAATCAGAAAAGAATGGTGCTCATCTTGTGCCTCTTTTCTTTTGGCCTTTCTGTTCACAGCCTGAGTCCCTATGATGCACTGTGTTACGATCTCAGCAAAGCGGAGAGAATAGCAAGGTGTAGTCCTTGGCACTTCTTGAACTAAGGCACCTAAGCCTGTGAGGCATCACATCATTGGTATTGTTTCTCTTCAGGACGAAAACTTGTCAACTGGCATAGGATCCAAGCTGCTGTAACTTTTGTCTAGTGTGGCCATAGGACAAGATGTGTCACGATGTCAATCATCTCCCAAAAGCTTGGATACTCTGGCCCACTGTACCAAAAGACGCCCTCACCTCAGGATAGACTGGGTTCCTCTGAATCATCAAGCACGAGATATACTTATAGAAAATCGCCATGTTAGTAGTACCCGATATAGATTTAATCGATGTTTACTGCATGATGTTACATGTCAGCAAGTAAAGGAAGAGATTGCTCAAGGTTCTCCTCTTCGGGCTTGGTCTACGTGATCCTCTTTCGCTGGGAAATGCGACGAGAACGAAGCCGGGGCCACTATGCTACACAGGAGGGGTTGTGAAAAGGGGGGGATGGGGAAGGCAAACCAAACCAAATCAAACCACCCTTCTCCCTCGTTCTTCTCATCCCACTTGTCCCACTGATACCGCCTTACCAAATACAGATGTTCTCTCCTGCAACACCACTTTACTGACCATTATAGTCCAAGTGAAGTGGCAAACCGCGACAGATTGGATGGAGTAGAGGGTGGGCAAAGGAAAGTGGACAGCGGAAAGCTTTCATCCCCTTCTCCCTCATTCTTTCTCTGTGCTCACCGTATCACCCACCTAAATCCTGGCCCAGGAAAGCGTATTCCGTCCAGTGTGATAAACTTCGTATGCTAACACAAGGTGTTACGGGGCACCATGTCGCAAACTTCCTCCTCTGGCTGACACGTTGCCCACTGTGTCACGAAGTGAGGAGCAACCTGACATTGCCAATCCCAGTCAGGGACTCTTTTACCGCACTAAGAGGTCCGTTTTCGCTACCGGCAAGAGGGCCTAGACCCCCAGTGACGCAACAGCGCAGCAGAGGGTCAAGGGACCAGCTCTGGTGTCAGGAAAATTGAGGGACAAAGGGCGAATGGAAGAGATTAAACACCGAGCCGGAGAGAATCCCGCCAATAGGACTCTGTAATTTGGCCCTGGAGACACTTCCTATTGGTCTTTCAAAGCCCGTCTCAGTTGCGGAAGGAGGGAAAACGGAAGACGGCCTGGGCCTGGGCCTAGGGCACAAGCTTCCCAGTCTCCAGAGAGGCAGTCCCTTGCAAGTCTTTGCGCCCAACTCTGGAAAACCGACGGGTGAGTCCATCTGCAGGAATAACAGTGTGAACTCCCAGGAGCTTTGTGAGAGTCTACCTGCCGTGTACATACAGCAACAGGCGGTGTCCATGACACCTTTGCCGGACACAAATGTGGCACTCGAGAATTGTACCGACTCAGCTGTGTATCGTGAGTTTGTAAAACTAAGCCAAACTCCGCGCCATAGAGATGAATATGGGGTTGAAGTATTGGAAAGTAGTCTGATGCTCCCAATACAAACCTCAAGACTGTGTGGAAATTCCCTGATCTTTTATCTTGAAATGTTGCTGGGAATTTCTTGGAGCGGCGTCGCCGAATCCTCTGTATAACATTGTCAGATTGTGCATAAACAGTAACCACTGTAGTAGATTGTGCATTGTCGGACGACCCAGAGTGAAGGACGGGTGCTAGCCGCTGTACACTGCACAGTAAACTTGAGTAAAGTACATCGAGTACGTACCTTACTGCCTAAAGACCCTGATTGCTTGAGACAGCCCAGTTTTTGGACCCTTGGACCCCTTCTTACCCTTTCCAGGTTGTTAGTTTGTTGGAGAGAGGGGAAAAGACGCGGTGCCTGCCCATACGGAATTACGGATACATACGGATAGCATGCACGCTAATTTGTCAGTTTCTCAATTAAGCAGGGTCCTAAGAACGGTCCGTCATAACTGTGGCCTTCGTTATTACGGTGGTAGATGGGAGGAACTGCGCTGTTCTCGAAGTCGCCCCCGAGGGAATCGAATCTCGATAAAACTGTCGTACCTCAGCACATCCGATCCCTCAGCCAAATACCCGATCCTGTCGCTCTTTTCCATCCAACTTTTGCATCACACGATTAATCAGAATTCGCCTGGGCCTTGTTCAATTTGCCATCCTGTCCCCATGCAGTTTCCCGATCGGTTTCTTCGATTTCTTCGATTCCTGTGATCGCAAACCCGGAATCTCGATCCTCGAAACCTCGATCCCCAACACATCGACATTCCCATCGACATTCCCATCCATATCCCATCGACTTTTCCATGGTTTCCGTCAAACCCGATGCGCAGCTGAACCACAAACGGCCCAAGCTCGGGTTGCAGATGTCGGCGGAGGCGGAGGGGGAGGCGGCGGCGAATGCATTCGCGTCCGATGCAGCGCCGGACGATGCCGATGCCCACTCGCCGCTACCGCCAATATCCTTTGACCAGATCAAGGCGACGGAGATGATACAAAGAGTGAGTCGAATTTGTTGACGATGTCGGTTCATCCCTTGTCGTTCTCGATCGGTGCAAGTGGCGACTTACACGGAAGGTCCTAGATTCACAACGATGCGAGACAGTTGCTCCAAAACATTCAGGGTTTGGTCGATGGCACCTGTTCAAAAGGCGGCTGCGAGTGCGGCGATTGCTCTAGAGAGACGACGAGCAATAACTCGAGAATACTAGCTGCGCAGAGTTTATCAGAGGTCATCGCCAGCAACCTAGATGATCTCGCGCTGCTGTCCTACAGAAGCACCACAGATGCAGATCGGCAACAGTCTGTGAGCCCCAGAGCGACCAGGAAAAGGCGCTCTTCCACCGTGGCGGCGTTTGATCGCACTTCAAAAGTGGTAGGCTCCCTTTTCCCTCAGTAATCCCTTCCAATCCGTCAACAAGATGTCATGAACTAAATTATCGCGATAATAGAAGCGTGTGATGGACGACTCCCTTTGCTGCCACTCCTGCCAGGCAACGAGCACGCCGCAATGGAGGGACGGACCCGACGGTCGGTGGACACTCTGTAATGTTTGTGGACTATTATATGCGCATCATTTACGCAAGAACGCTTCCATTGCACGTCCACAAACCCAAGAGACGATGGCGAGACACATTTAGCGGTGAGATTGTTGGGAGGCAAACATGGCAGTGGGCGGCGTAAGGGAGCAGTGCATTCATGACATTTAAGCGAGGCGTTCTAGGAGTATGCGCTGAGCGTCAGCGAGAGAATCCATCGTTGAAGCATCTCTTTTTATTTTTATTTATTTCCTCCATACCCGAAGAGACTTGAACTTCATAATGATGATTCTTCTTGAACGGTCTGATAGTGGCGATACGCCTTGTCCCGGAATGCGTGAACCCACTCAAGCGTGCAGCCCGGCTTGTGCTGTTCCAACACATTAAACGGGATTTCGACGAAACCACTCACAATTTCTTTCGTCCCAAATACGGCCATTAGGTAATTTAGGAATCAACAGGCTCTCGGGGTCTAAAATCCAGAAAACTGAGCAGTGACGTCAGAAGCCGCCAATCATCCGGTCATTCTGGACGGGCAGTCGCGAATAACAACGGGGGGAAGGCGCAAGACGCAGAAATAAGATTGTCAGGCTACGTACATTTCCCGAAATGGCTACGGCCACGTGTGGGTGAACTTCTTTCGATTCGACTCGATTGAAGTTCGATTGACATGTCGCAGGCAAATGTTTGTACATCGGCTTCAATGTGTGTTGAGATCCGCCACTCGCGTCCTGTCAGTTCCTTCGACCTCTTCAATCCTCACGAATAACGCTTTGAACGGCGCCAAGCGCATTTGCTAGCAACGGGCCAGCGCTCATGACTCGATCTATTCCCGTGGGCAGAAGGAAAGAAGATTTTGCCACGGTCGTTTTCCAGAACGGTCGCTGATGTTGAGTGATATTCTTCACGAAGCATCAACATCTGTCAGTGCTTACATGTACTATTAGGTATTATTGCAGGCCTGGCTACACCGATGCAAGCGAAACCAGACGAAAATATCACTCGCAAACCTTGTGTTCTTTGCAATTATCGCTCGTACTTCCTGACGCCATCTTTCAATCCGGCATTCATCTACACGTGGTCCATCGGCATCATATGTGGCGGATAAGCTAGAGACACGGCACAGTCTAGTCGTTCGGGGCGGCTATGGCTCAGCCTGCACGCCCAATCGACGACGATGTCCAAATACACCAACATCTCGATAACATCCTCGAGCCCGCGTCCAACACTATACAGCACTTTGGCTTCTTGGTTGCACTCATCGTGAACGAGGACAATGCCAGCCGTCTCGTGGTCAACTGCGCGAGCGACAATTCGGCCACATTTACAGGTTATTCCCCGGATGACCTGTTCGGACTCGAAGACTTTGGCAGCATCTTGGAGCGAGACGATGTGAGAACCTTGATGGCTCGGCTTGGTTTGCTCAGAGAAGAGAAATCCGATGTAGGAGCTACAGGTGGCCGTGCTGTTTTCAACCTGTCGATTATCCCCAAACATGGCGAAGCTACAAGATTTTGGTGCTCCATGCACCTCACTAGGGGCTCTCCAGGCCCCGAAACGATCGTTTGCGAATTCGAGCCACACGAGGATGGCTCTGCCACCCCAGTGGGTCAACGAAGTTACACGAGAGACGTTGTGACGAAAACCCCTCGAATGTTTAGGAGAGTCGGAAAAGATAGTGTGGAGTTGAGCACTATGCAGGCAATTGGGATCATGTCAGAGATACAGGCATCCTTCGCCGCCATAGCAGGTCTCGCGGCGGTCCCCGAAACCATCGTGGCTGCAGTGGAAGAGGTCACGGGGTTCGATAGAGTCGTTTTGTATCGCATCGACGAGTTCATGGCTATAACGATACTCGACACCTCCGACAGGGAATGGCGGGGCTCGCAGCGATGCATACATTTCACGAGGCCCTCCCGCGCCGGCAACGTTAACCATCAGTCGCCTTTCCCGAGTCACCTCAGGATTCTACACGATAGCGATGCTAGTCCTGCGAGACTCGTCTGGAAAAGTGCGGGATCCCATCAGCACGGATCTATCCACCTGGACCGATCCTACCTCAACAGAGCTTCGCCAACTTTCTTTGAAGAGCTCGCGGCCGAGGACTGCAAAGCTCGCTCCTTCTTGACCATTCCAATCAACGCCTTTGGTAAGCGATGGGGGCTGGTAGTCTGCTACGGGTATAGTCCTGAAGGAACACCACTACCCATTTCCAAACGCCAAATGTGCGAGTTCATTGGCAGTACATCTGGGGTCGCGATCGAAAGACTGTCATACGCTTCTATGCTGGGCCATGTTGAATCGTCACAAGCTCAACGCGATTCGATCCGATATCCCACCGAGAGCACCGCAGCGTCACAGGACCTCTTGCGCCTCTTTGGCGCCGATTTTGCGTTGACGTCTACCAGAGGAGAGATTGGCAGACTTGGAGAGCCTAGCGAAGAGTTGTACCAAGAGGCAACGGCGATTGTGCGGTGTATCCAACCATACCGAAGTGAATCTGTCATCATTTCGACAGACGTGGCGGCTGAACTGCCTGATGTGGAGATCGCTGCAAGTGCTCGTACCATATCCGGGTTGCTCTGGGCGCCGCTGTCCACATCTAGTGGTGACTTTGTTGTCTTTTTCCGATTCAAGCAAGCTACGTCACCCGTTGCGCGCGATGGCGCATCATCACTTCTTGAGAGTGATCCTCAATCTGCTACCCAGTCAGCCCTTCAATGGTCTGACAGGCAAGTACGCATGGCCACTGCTCTCGGCTCACTTGGCCGCCAGCTACCACTCTCACAACTGCCCAAGGAGAGTACCTCCGTGACTATTCAGTCAGTGCTCTCGCTCGCTAGAATCGAGCCTCATGTGTACAGTGCCGTGGGCTCCATAGTTGAGAGTCTCGATGATACGTTGCAGAATCTCGGAGAACAACATGCTGCGTACAACAATGTTAATCAAGCGTACTTCTCATCTAGAGCGCTTGAGTACTTGCTCAACGATCTTCGTTGCTAGCACCCTAATGTAAATCTTCAACTATAGAACGAGTCTCAAGAGTCAATCGGCCAGTACTTAGTACCTGGCATCCTCATAGCACTGACTGTCTTGGGCCAAGGCAGTCGTGTGCGCGAAGCAACATGAATGATGCTCTTGGTTTATGCGAACTCGAGCCATGATACTTCAATGCTCTTTGGAACTTGACAGCATCTCACCCCTCATTGAAGCTATGAGACGTAGATATGATGATCCCGGAGTCCACTCCGACGGACGTTACTCCGACGGGATCTGGTCCGGCGGCATTCACTCCGGTGAATTCCACTTACGGTGGCAGGCAAGCTCTCGGCGCGGAGACGCAGCGTTCCGTTGACCTCTGCATTAGGTAATTTGCCCAAAGCGGGCCGCCTCCTGCCTAGGTACAAGTGAACGGTTGGTAAAAGCAGACCCGGCGTTCAGACCACCTCAGTGCTTGGACCATCTCTTCGAAGTTACGTACCGGCCATCGATGAGCTCATCCCCATTCCGATACAGCAAAGACACTATGCCTGATTCGTCGGGTGACTCCAAGCTCCAGCTCCAGCTCCAAGCTTCAAGCTCCAAGCTCCTTCACTCCCTGTCCCTCATTCCCTCGACATCTTTCCGGACCCCCTCATCCAATTGGCAACGATCCCTCGCTGGTAAGCAGACGAAAACGGGAAGATGCCGTCCAACACACAATCCGAAGATGCCGCGGAACGGCCCCTCTTGGCAGACCCCCATCATGAGTACGGCGGCACCGATGGGCCTGAACCTCCGGTCCTCATCGCCGAGGAGCGCGGGGCCGGTACCTTTTCCAAGAACCTCGGCGCCGTCGAGGCGTTTGCCATTGTCATCAGCATCGTCATTGGTAGCGGCGTGTTCACCTCTCCGGGTTCCATCGACACAAATGTCCCGTCTCCCGGAGCTGCGCTCATAGTTTGGCTTGTTGGTGGTGTCCTGGCGTGGACTGGTGCGAGTACCATGGCTGAGCTGGGGACGGCGATCCCTGGTGAAGGCGAGTTCAACCCCCTTTGACGAGTCTCTGTGTGGTACGATAGCGCTGACGATGTGAACAGGCGGTGTCCAGCCCTTCCTGCAGCACATCTATGGCGATGTCTTTGGCTTCCTTGCCGCCTGGACCTGGATCGTGGCCGTCATGCCAGCCACCCTCGCCATCCTCAGCATCGTATTCGTCGAGAGCATCTACTCCGCCGGCGGGGTGACCGACCAGGCCGGGGCTCTCCCGCACAAATTGTTCTCGATTCTGATTCTCGTCGTTATGAACGGCGCCAACTCCATCAGCACCAAGGCGAGCACTCGCTTGAACAACTTGTTTGTCGTGACTAAGTTTACCAGTATCTTTGCCGTGGTGCTTGCCGGCATCGTCGTCGTCATCCTTCAAGTATCGGACCACGACCGTGATGTTGGCGGACGGGACTGGTTCAATAAGCCCTGGTTCGGGAACCGCAAGACGTCTTTGCCGGGTGGCGGCGAGCTGGACTGGAACAAGGTTGGGACGTGGGATATGCTTGGCTACTACTCTGCTGCGCTCTACGGTGCTCTGTGGGCGTACTCTGGCTGGGACAAGGTACGTCGTTCGTCCTGGTATCTATTAGTGGGTGCATCTAACGTTGTCAAGGCCGTCTACGTCTCTGCTGAGCTTCAGCAGCCGGCACGCCAGCTCCCTCTGGCCATCAACACTGCCGTACCGACCATCATTCTATGTTTCATCGCGGCCAATGCAGCCTACTATATCCTTCTCCCCTGGAATGTGGTTGCCTCGACCGACAGCGTGGCAGTCGTAAGTCATGCCCACCAACCTCCTCAATTTACTCCTTTCCCGTGCTCACAATAGCTAGACCGCGATCAACCGCCTCCTCGGCCCCGCCTTCGGCATCGTCGCTGCAGTCCTCATCTGCCTCGTTGTTGCCGGCTCCCTCCTCGGCAACTCCTTCGTCGCGGGCCGTATGACCGTCGCAGCATCAAACTTCAACTGGCTACCCAAGTTCCTCGGCTTCGTAGGCCGTGTGGGATTCAAGTCGGAGGAGAGCTCGCCAGCCGATTCGTCCGCCGATGCTTCGTCTGGGCCTGCGCACGCGAGATCCGACGCACCGCTCAACGCGCTCTTGCTATCGACGATTCTCTCGGCGCTGTACATTCTGTTTGGCAACTTCCGAGCCCTTTTGACCTTCAACGGTCTAGGCGAGTACACGTTCTTCTTTTTGACAGTCCTTGGTGCCGTCATTTTACGCGTTCGAGAGCCGAAGCTGCGTAGACCGTACAAGCCATTTGTACTGATCCCCATTGTGTTTGCGCTGGTCAGTGGATTTGTGGTTGTGAGAGGCGCTATCTTTGCTCCTGTGCAGGCGCTCATCTTGATTGTGCTGTGGATTGTCGGGCTTGGGTTTTACTGGGCTAGGAGGAAGTATTATGCCCATTGCAATAGGGCCGACCACTGATTAAACCAGTAGAACGATGTGTTTCATCGATGGAGGTGGCACATATCAATAGCTAGCAAATTGCACTTATGTATCTACTTGCGAGAGACACAAGAAAGACACGTGCGATGATTACATCTTGGAGACTAGGCTAGATAACACTAGATAGCCCTTAATCGTTTCAATATTCTAGTTTTCCCGAGCTGTTGCTTAAAGCTCCTCGCTCGTGGGCTCGTTTCTGCCAGGATCATCCAAATCAGCAAATAGCTTGACACCCCACTTGGCACCCGGGTTACTCAAGCGGTGCTTCTTATCCTGCTTGGCAATCTCCTTCAACTCCTCTTCGGTGAACTCGATCTCGAGCGCCTTGCGGTTCGAAATGATGTGCGAGTCCTTTGTGCTCTTGGGAATCACGCTCGTGCCCCGCTGGATACCCCACGCCAGCACGGCCTGGAAGACGGAAACGCCCTTCTTGGCGGCGACGTCGACCCAGAACTTGTCCTGGTAGATGGCGGGCAGGTCGTCGCTGTACGTCGGGTTCGTGTTGGCGAGCGGGGAGTAGGCGATGACCTCGATGCCCGTTTCCTCGTGCCAGTCTACGAACTCTTGTTGTTGGAGGTACGGGTGGGTTTCGAACTCGTGGGCGTAGGGCTTGATCTCTGCCGCCTTCAAGATTGTCTCGACGTCGGCCTTGGCAAAGTTGGAGAGGCCAATGTGGCGGGTTAGGTTTGCTTTGACGAAGCCTTCGAGGGTCTTCCAGGTGTCGACGAGGGTTGTCTCGCGGTCGAGGGTGTTGTTGGGGTCGTCGGGGATGAAGGCGACGGGCCAGTGGATCAGGTATAGGTCGAGGTAGTCTACGCCCAGGTCCGAGATGGACTTCTTGATGGCGGCTGCGGCGCGGTCGGCGCGGTGGTCGGTGTTCCAGAGCTTGGAGGTGACCCAGACATCTTTGCGGGCAACGCCGGAGGAGGCGAGGCCTTTGCCGGTTTGGTCTTCGTTTCCTGGGGTGGGTCGTCAGTTTGCGGGACGATGGATCTCGATGAAAGTGGTTTGAAGTGAGAGATGCGGATGACTCGTGTGAGTTGTTTGACTCGCGTGAGCATGTGAGGAAGGGCATGTGAGTTACGAGATGGAACTTACGGTAGATGAGAGCGGCGTCAATATGGTTGTAGCCTACCTCGCCCACGGCAAAGGCAACGGCGTCGGCGACTTTGCTCTTGTCGGACAGCCATGTTCCAAGGCCCAGAGGAGGGATCTTGTCGAGGCCAGAGAGGGAAGCTTGGGCCAGGCCTGCGCCGGCGGCGGCGGCGGCGGCGGCGACTAGTGTCTTGAGGTACACCATAGTGAAGCTATTCAGAAACCTGCTTCTCACTGTGATTTCCAGTCCACAGTATTTGGATGCTATTCACAGGTTGATGAACAATGGCTGGGACAGCTCAATTGATGGGAACCGCGATCTTTTGGCAGAATTTCTCTTTCCCCTCTTCGCTTTGAAATCGCATCATCCCGATTCCTATCCGCTTAACCAGCCCCCCCGGTCTCTCTTTTATCAGTGGAGGTGGTTGCCGGCATGACATCATCCATCTCCTCACTTACACCACCCGCGCACCGGGCTCCCATTGACACACGCAACGTCGCAGCCGAAGCACGTCAATCCTCAATGATTTGCTATCGGCGATCTCAAAGTTCTGGGATGGGAAAGATCCGGGAGATATATTGTCAATTGGTATCAAAAATTGTGCCATCAAGAGAAAAAGCTAAGTAACAAGAAAGAAGCGTCTAACAAATCATATCACCAACCAAAAGAGCCAGCCGATACCGGTGGCTACCAGCGGTGAAATCAGCAGCACCGCTTCAAAGCGAGGTGTTCCCGAAGAGGAAGGTGACTTGGTCGCTGCCTCCACATTGCTCTTCGCCTTTGATTTTGAGGATGCCCCCGCTCCGCTGTCGGCATCGGCCTCGGATTCGGTCCCGGCATCGGCATCGGTGGCCCCAATCCCGGCCCCGGCACCAGATGCACTGCTTCCCGACGACAGCACCACTTCCGCGTCCTGAGCCCCAGCCGCCGGCGCCGGTGCTGCCACCGGAGCTGCTGCTACTGCTGGCCCTCCCAACGCCGCCGCAACAGCCGTATACGCCGGCTTGGGCTTCATATCCTTATCGAACAAGCACGCGTCCCCGGCCCCCGAAAACGTGGACGGGATCCAGCTGTACTTATCCGTAAACTCCCACACCACGATGCCGACGCACTTTGCGTTATCCACGCACGTCTTAACGACGGTGCCGTAGTCCTTGGCCTGCTGCTGGATCGCAGCATCATCGGCAGGCAACTTATCATGCCGCACATCCAACTCCGTAAGCGCAACCTCCAGCCCCAGATCCGTGAAGCGCGTCATGACTTTATTCAGCGTATCCTGCGACGGCGTCTTGCCGACTTGAAAATGCGACTGGAACCCGATGCCGTCGATCTTGACGTTTGCAGCTTTGAGATCCTGCACGATCTTGACGGCGCCGTCCGTCTTGTTGGAGTTGAACTCGAGGCTGAAGTCGTTGTAGTACAGCTTCGCGGCCGGGTCGGCTGCCGCGGCGGCCTTGAAGGAGATGGGGATGAAGTCAGCGCCGAGCGTGCGGGAGAAGACGCTGTCGCGGAGAGTGCCGTTGTCGGCGAGGGCTTCGTTGACGACGTCCCATGAGTAGCAGGCGCCTTTGTAGTGCGTTACCACGTTGGAGATGTGTGCTTGGATTACGGAGGTGAGGGTTTCTGGGGTCCAGGTGCCCGTTGAGACTGTGGTCTTTGGTCAGTATTGAGTTGGATGTTCGAGGCTTTAAGCTCAAGGACGAGCCTGAACGCACCGAATTGTGGAAGTTGAGAGTGCCATGTCAACGCATGACATCTCATCATCTGCTTATTCGCCTGCGCGACGGCCCTCACGGAATCCGGATTCGTGAACTGGAACTCATTCTGTGTCTTCTCCGTCGCGTCCCATTTCTGGCTGTTCTCCGGCACCACGAGGCCGAACTCGCCCGTCTTGTTCAGGACCGCCATGTACGCCGCATCGTTGAAGAGGTTCGTGTCCGTCGCCGTGCCGAAGAAGAGCTTCCCTGACTTCACAGCCAACTCGTGAAGGCCTTGAGCCGATACGGAGGCTGCTCCTCCCCATGCTGAGAGGATAAGCCAGCTTGTGAGTCTCGCCATCTTTTTCTTTCTTTGAAAATCGCCCGCCTGATGATGGAAGCTCGTGAGGGAAATGCGTTATGCGCGTAAAAGCGCCAAGCCTGCGATGAGTAGAAGATGGGATGGAAGGAATGAGAGCGCAGAGGGAGAGGCCCAGGGGGGAGAGAAGGGAAAGATGTCATTCGATGTAACGACTTTCATGCGGGCACAGACTGGCCCATATATCAGTGGGCAAAGAGAGAGTCTGCTTGTCTGCTATACCCTAACTCTCTTCTTCGTCCTCCAATAGCCCAATTCGCATTACACTTTCAGGAGCTTCCCGCATGATCATGTGGGAAGCGGCAAAGGGCTCTGGATCGGATGTTTGGGTGCCGTACCGGGATGAGGCCGATGAGATTTCCGCCAGAAGAGGGGTTGGCAACTTGGTGTTGGTTCCGGTTGGAGGGGCCGTTTGGCGGCCTTTGAGGTGCTTCACTTGGGGTTTCAGAGTCGTCCGAACCGTACTTTCATCATCGGCGGCGGGGGGCCGTTGGGCGCACTTTTTCAAAAAGAGCACTCATCCTAGGTTGGTGAGAGTCAGGGATGGTCTTGCATGAAGGCACAGCCTAAAGTCAATTAACCCACCTCTTCAACTGGCAACACCCCTAAAGTGAGGCTCCGAGACGAGGCTTAGTGGCGGGGCAGCAGCGAGAAAATGGTTGTTGGCAAGTTGATGTGTTGTACAAAGAGGGGCACACCGCACGTACGACGCACATACGCACACACGGAGAACTCCAGTACAACGTCATTTGTTGTCAGCCTCGACAGGGCTGTTGCTTCTTATGTATTCTTGAAGCTGGGCTTGAGTATGGACTACAAGATGGCTTGTACGTCCGCGCTTGGAGAATTGGGAGCAAAGCATGTACTCTTCAGATGATTGACTCGGTCGGACTGCCCGAAGGAAAGGTCCGATGCTGAATTGTCAGAGTCAATTCACAAAGCTAGTGCCCGCTCGTCCTGAAGGATTTCTCATTTCCTATCGAAAGTCTAGTCGCAGATACTGGCACTTCAGGGGCCGAGGGATTGAGTTCTGACGCGCTTCTTCACGAAAGTAGAGAGCATGCTACGGAGCTTCATCAATCGCTTCTACACGTCTGTATAATCAACTACTAATCTAACATTGAACAGATGTTCCTGCCATCTGGGAATGTCGCGAGAAAATGCTTCATACCCTCTAATATAGTTTTACACAATTTCTTACATCGTGTCTTACACAACCTCAAAGTACTCGAGCTCATCCTCATCGGTCGGCCACATCTCGCCGCCCATCGCACCAGCAAACACCGTTGGTCCTACTATCGTATACCTTCCGATCTCACCTTTACAAGGCCGCAATATAAACGGATGATCCATCCCAGCGAGAAGGCAAACGTCATCACCCTCCCGAACGCCAACAACTCCAAATCCAGCCCTCCTGTCAAGCGTGTAGAATAACCGTCCTAGCCGGAGTTCGACTCGGCACTGGCACCCGCGCCGCGAGTCCCACTTGACGAGTGATGAGACGACTGACATACCTCGTACCGCCTTGTTGGAAGATGACGATGATGATGTGGATGTTGAAGTTGACGTTGATGACATGGATGTCGACCATTCACGCTTCTTTGGTCCTTGGATGATCCACCACAGCAACTCGTAGAGACTGCGGCCCATAGCGTCGAGCTTGGGTCCTGCCCAGATGGTGCTCGTAACGCTCCTCATGAAGTCGCCGAGTACATCTAAATACGGGCTTTCGCAGACGTGCGGAAAGGGTCGCTTCTCCTCACACTCTTCGTCTTTGTCTGCCATCATCTTGTCATGGTCATGGCATCTTCCCTCAGAGCACTGGCTCTTGGTAGGAAATTTGTCGCTCACAAAACTCCCTACTTTCCCTACACGTGCCCCTCGAAGAGTAAGTCTCCTCCCGTCGCCAGAGAACGCGAAATACGACTTGGCGCCGGCAGAAGCTGCGCAAAGACTGGTATAGTAGTACTTATACGACCCCCTCACCTCGGAATCCGTAGTCGCAAAGTCGACTGTCCACGACGGCATGGTCTCCCACGCAACACCGGCCGTCGTCTTCTTCCGGTTAGAAAAGTACAGTACCCGCAAGCTATCCTCCTCTTCAACCATAAGCCTCGTTGCGTCCCGAAAGACCTCTCCGACAGGTTTCCGGTAGTCCACCATCATCTTGCCGAGCACACCTGGGGACAGTGCCCGTAGCGCAAAGATCTTATCTCGCGGCTCTGAGGCTTGCATTGTAAGGACGCGACGAAGTTGGTTCGTTGCTGCGCGGAACGGCCGTACCGTTGCCATTGCTTGCCATTCGTAGAGGTCCACATGTAGGTCCATGCCCTGCTGACTTGGTACGCTCTCATCTTTTGGTGCCACTGCGAGGAGACGGGCAAGGCTTGAGAAGACGAAGAGTCGGGAGTCACGGCAGAGGACGGCGGAGTTCTTGTGGGCGAATTCTTGGAGCGTCCATACCCGTGTCCAGTAGGGTGATAGTCTCAAGTGATGTAGCGTATCATTGTTGCAAACTTTTTCTTGATTAGAGATCGATAAGAAAATTTGATCAGGATATGTGCGGCATCGTACCTTTCAGAGCTATTCTGGCAGCTAAGCTCTTTAGTCCTTCATTACGACCGCGATCATACCCCAGACGTGGGAATAAGGCCAGAGGCTTCGAACATGCCAGACTGCCCCAAGTTGCCGGTGCATGATCCTCTCCAAGCCAAACGACTACAGTTTTTGCGCGCTGGTAGATCTCGGCCATCATGGCCACTTGAGCATTGCGTTCATCGTCGGATGTCTGGACGATGCAGATGGCATCTATCCAGACACTCAAGCTACGGCGGTTCTTCGATTTTCGCTGAAGGGATCGACGCAACAACCTCAGTGCTGCAGCGCAGTTAGGAGTTATTAACAATTGATTGGTGGATGATTCAGAGGTTCGTATTGTGAGCGGTTCGCACGGCTCTTCTCCGCCCCAGGTATAAGATAGCGCAACGTATGAGGGCGGGCAGTCCACGTTCGCTTCTACAAGGCAGCAGCTGAGAGGTTCTTGAAAAGATTCTCTCTTCGCGCTTCTTTGGAGCACTACTAGTCGAATCGATCGTGAGGTAGACAGGGGGTCAAGTTTGAATTGGTCGGAGATCTCCATGCTCAAGGAAGGAAGTACGAAGAGGTTTAACGACCTTGACAATAGTTCATACACAAGTAGCAGAAAAATTACGCTTTTCCCAGCTTCATTTAAGCGAAAGTCGTGATCATCATAGGTAATGAGGGCCGATGTTGAGCCAAATGAGTAAGCACTAGCAGGGGCAAAGGAGTGGCCGATGCATGATTGTCGGTAGAATGTACATGATAGGAAGGCAGCCAGGTATGCAATTGGGCTGAGCAAAAGACGTTTTCAGCCGCTATTTCAAGACAGCCAATGTTATGGCGTTCACTCTCTTCATAGGGTAGTCAGAAATATGGTCAGTTGTCAGCTCCAGCATGTGGTGCTACAGATAACGTGTGTCGTTGGATATGGTAAGAATCTCCAACGATGTCTTAGTTGCGAAGCCCTGCAGAATTCCGGATAATGCAACACCGCACGAACATCAGTCACCAGTGACTTGTGATGGAGCGCACGCAGAGATGGCAAGCGAAACACTGGCTGAAATGTGGATTGAAGAGCTGGGATAAACCTCACAAGCGAGAGCTCTCGGTCGCTGCCCATAGGGATGGAAAGATTCCTTGGCTGGAAGACCAATATGAAAGCCTGCTGAGGTATCAAGGACCTTGCTGAGCGCTGGGCGAGGTAAGCGGGTACGACAAGCAATGTCGCACTACATAAGGGAGACCTGATGACGTTCTGAGTGACGATCTTCTCGGCCTAGAGCCGCCGATTGCTGTTCTTTCTTTTCGAGCATTTTGACGGCTCGGGTTCGTGAGTGTAACCGCCCCTTCAAGCGATGTCTCTACATGGGGGATTTGCACATTTATCTCCTTGCTTCCACCTCGCTCACCAAGCTGAAGGCGTGACCATTGCCAGTGCTACCTGAGAAACGACTACAGACGCGGAAATTACGAGCAAACTGGTGAACCGAGCTCATCGGAATCGCGACGAGCTTTCTCTAGATGCTTATTTTGTAACGATATTAATTCAAGAAATTAATATGCTGAGAAACGCAGCTCCAAGGCAATCACACAACATATACTTTTCGGGCCAGGTCATAGATTCAGGTGGTCAAACTTTGTGTCATAGTCGTCCGAAATGGATAGGAATTTACTACGTAACGGCAAGCTCATGATGTGGAAGATCCGGCATGCAAATTCGACTGAAGCTCGACCTGTTATTTCATACATGGCTTCCATCAAATTCCTCTACGGTGTAGGCGAACCGTGTTAGCAAGGAATTTATTCAGTGCCATGCAGATCTCTTTACCCATCATCTAGCATGGTGGCTCCATTGTGTTCACAGTCGATTTCTTTTGTCAAATAGGCATTCAGGCTTTGGGGACTTCAACGTCGCGCGTAAGGAATATACCAAAAAGAAACACCATCACAGCTGCTATTGGCATAGTGAAAGATTGCTCGCGGTCATTGTACACACCGAATGCCGTTCCTAATACAAATGTCGCACTGTTTAACTCTATCGTTTTGCATTACTAGAGGATTGCCGCAGTATATATAGACGCTACCCTGCCCTCGAATTCCGTACTATTTAACTTTAACCCTTTTCTCTCCCATTCTTTCCTCTATTTTACCCTCTCCCTCATTAAGGGATCGCTAGAATTACAATTTCGATAGCTTATTAATAGGCTAATATTACTATTTAAAAGTAAGTAACTTACTCTTATATATAAGCACTAGGAGTCTTATTATTATAAAAATAGTAGTAGATATACTAAAGTACTTAAAAGAGCTTTTTAATAGATTTTTAATACTATTTAAGGCGATTATTTTCGAGCTATAAGAGGAAGCCGAGGCGCTATATTAATATAGCCCTATCTATTTCGTTAGTACTAATAATACCTTTCTTAGTATAGGATATATTAATAATACTCTGCGGCTACGTTACTACGCTTTATAAATCGTACTTAACGATAGCGAGGATTTTAGTATTTTTCTTTAAGTTTTTTATTAAAGTCGTTATCGTAGGGTTAGTTTAGTTATTAATATTTTAATAAGTATTTTAACTTAGTATACTTAGAAGCTCTTATAGCTCTTAATAAGAGGCTTTTAAGGGATTTATAACTAGACTTTTTACTTATTATGGGCGAAGCTATTATAATTAAAACTATAGCGATTAAAGCTATAACACTATTTACGGACCTCGATAGTAGGTAGTTAGTAATATAATTATCTTTTTTTTATAATAAGCTTAAAAAAGTATTTTAATTTAAGTACTAAGTAAGTACTATACTATTTTATTAAAACTGTATTCTTTACTTATAACTTAAAAAGAATTAACTTTCTTCGATAACAAGGTACTCAGATACAAATGTCGGAGCTAGCGAATATCTGACGCCGACCACTAGGGGCAGCCAATGACGACCAAAGTGGTTGAGTTCGGCAGCTCGGTGTCGAGAGGGGTCGGCCATCGGCACTATGCTTCCGTGTATTGGCCGGGGACTTAGGAGTGGTTGCCACAACACTTGTACACTTCATGAGATGTACTTAACAAGATGAGTGTACAACTCAAAAAAATCCATGATACTGAATAAGAATCAAAACCAGTTCAACATGTCAGGACGTATCGATACACACATCCACGCCCTTCCCCCGGCATACCTTGCAGCTGTGAATGCCGCAGGAGGCGACCCTTCCGGGTTTCCATCGCCTGAGTGGTCCCTAGATGCCACCGTGAAGCTAATGGATAACATCAGCACATCTATAGGTAAGTTCTATAAATTAGGGGAGACGACTGTATCATTCCTTCATTCCACTAATGGCATGGCTAGGCATATTATCAGTCTCCGCTCCCGGTGCATCAATCGCGGGAAGTGGTGAAGACGGGCGAAAGCTTGCACGTACCTTGAATAGCGATCTCGCAGACCGGATCAACAAGTCATCGACAGAGAAACGTCTGGGGTTCTTTGGAGTCTTACCGGACTGGCAAGACGTCGACGGCACAGTATCAGAAATCGAGTTTCTTTACCAGCAGCAAAGACTCTGCCATGGTGTAACCGTCTTTACCTCCTATGGGGGCAAGCTCCTCGTTGACCCAGCCTTCAAGCCCATCTGGGAGAAGCTTCAAGCTCACAAGGTTCTCATCTTCCTCCACCCGACGGGCCTCGACGTGACGCCGAAGCTCATAGCTTCAACTCTCCCGCAGCCGATCGTCGACTACCCACTCGCAAGTACCCGAGCTGCGGTGGACCTCGTCCTGACCGGGACCCTCCACACCTGTCCTGATGTCGATGTGATTCTCTCGCACGCCGGAGGAACTCTCCCATTCCTAGCCACCCGTGTCCTGGGAACACTCAACATCCCAGCTCTCGCAGATGTCGTCGCTGTGGATTATGAGACTGCTCAAGCGGACTTTGCTCGGTTTTACTACGACACAGCATTGAGCTCCAGCCCGACACAGTTAGGTGGCTTACTCGACTTTGCCGATCCGTCTCACATTCTATTCGGATCGGACTTCCCATACTGCCCTGACCCGCTGATTGAGCTCCAGGTTCTCTCATACGAAGGGTTTGTTGCATCTCATCCGAGGGGTTCGGTTCTTGCGCCTGACGTTCTGCGAGGCAACTCGATGGCCTTGTTGAAGAAGCACAGTCAGGGGAGCGATCCAAATTGGGACTATGAGGTGAAGAGGGTGATGCATGAATCGAAGATGTGATGCGAGGCTGTCTTGACTTGTACCTGGATCTTGAACTTGACTTACAGGGGCGTGGGCGTGGTCATTATCTTTTGGCATTGTTCTATATCTCATCTACTAGCTGCAAATGAATGACAAACTTGGCTTCATAAGGCATGCTGCATCTCAATCATTCCTCGTCGATCCACTCAAAGTGCGACTGCGTCTGTCTGCAATCAAACTTTGCACGCTCCTCTGGGCTCATATCGGCTCTCAGAGCAGCAGCTTCGGCACTCAAATCATCCATCTCCATATCCGCCACGGCATCAGCAAGTCCGTCGCCCGCTTCTCCCTCGTGCGCCGCATCCTCATCGTCATCACTGTCGTCCATCTCAAAGTCCTCATCGTCTGCGTCGTCAACGTCCTGAGCAATCTTTCTCTGTTCTGCCTCGTGTACCCGGCGCCGCCAGCCCTGGAGCGCGACGATGCACTCGTCGTGCTTGAAGTCTGCGAGGTCGCCAGTGCCCCAGCCGTGAGCGCTGTAGATGTCCACCGGCTCCGACGACTTGGCGAGAGCGCTCGGGTCGAGGATCTCAGCGTCGTCGTCCTCGGTCGGCGGCACGGGGAACAGCTGAACACCTAAGCTTGACACAAGCTGAGAGAAGTAATCTGTAACAGAGTACGACCGTACACACCGCCACGGCTTGTTACGCGGGACCTTTCCAACAGTGTAGAGGTTCTCCTCGTACGGCGTGAGGATACCTCGGCTGCAGTCTATGATCCACCAGTAAGGCTTCGTGCGCGAACTGGAAGAACGGTACTCTCCATACGTGAGGCAGACAACATCCGGCGGCAAATCCATCGGAGCGGCTCCCGTGTCGCGCGTGGGAAGGGCAGCAAGCTCATGAAGCCCCGCGTCGCCGCGATCGGACCACTGACTGAAGTGTCCCATGTGACGGAGGTAGCGCACAGCCTTGGTTTGTGGTGCGACGTTCCAGGGGCCCGGACGAGGTCCGTCGTGCATCGGTCTGGCGTAGGGGAGATGGCGCAGCAGGTCGATAACGACCTCAGAGCGTCGCAGAGCGCGCAGGGCGCCGATATCTAGATCGGCGTCTGTCCAGCCTCCTGGCGGTGGGAAGTCGACGTATGATGATGGAATGTAGGCGAGGCGCGTGAGAGCCGAATAGTATTGAGTAAGGCCAGCGACGACATCGTCACGGTTGTAGGCGCAGTTGAGGGGGGGTTGATCTGGAGGCATCTCGCCGACGATGGCCACGGCTGAAATATGAGGGGTAAGTGAGCAAAGTGAGTCTGAGAGTTTGGTGGTATGTTTCCTGAGACTCACAGTATTATTACAATCTGAGAAGGAACAGAAAGCACTCAAAATGCCCCGCAGAATGTGTGTTATCGTCAAAAAGCCTCGACGAGATGCTGTGCCGTCTATTGCCTAGAGTTTGTGGACGCGACGCGTCTGTTTCTTTTCACCCCGCTCTCAAAGCGGCCAAAATAGGCCTCGCTTGGCGAGACCGTCGGCAACTTGTCGTCTTCTTCAAACAGGTGGTGCGGACAGATGCAGAAGATGCCTTCTCTAATTCGACCAGACCGCTCATTCTGACTGGGATAAGAACCGGGGTTCAAGGCACTAGATAAGCCAGGGTTTGGATATGATGACTCAGGAGCACTTGTTGCCTCACTGCACTGCGATGAACAGTGAAATTTCACATTGTTACAGCTTGGAAGCGTGACAGCGAGTGAAAAAGACCCCTCACCAGTCTCACAATCATAAGCTTCAATCTCACTCTCAACCTCCATTGCTTACAGCGATATGCACGCGAATACAATCCCTCAACATACGCTGGCACATGGTCATTCTCTCATACCGAATCACAATTTGTTCGCTCGCGAATAAACCAATCGATGAGTTTATTGGCGCGAATAACTCACCACCACCACCACCTCCTCTCATACATGTGTGGGTCTCCCCTGTCATGCTACATTACACTGAAGCGCGCCCGGTGCCCAACTGTGAAGTCGCCCAATTTCTCATCCTCACCGTCGCATCGCCCACACGCCCCGTCTGACCCTCAAGCAAGATGAAATCATGAGCCTCGCGTTCCGGCAATTCGACTAGCAGATCCAGATCATTATTGCCACAGCTGACGTGCTCCGAGAACGCGCGAATATCATCTCTGAAAGCTTCCTGTTGACCTCCAGTGATGTACAGACTCTTGGTCGCCGCAGAAATCTCATCCACCCACGCCATGTCGCCGTCCATTGGCATCGCCATGGCGAGATCGCTCTCGTCGGACTTATTCCGCACGGGGAATCGCGGGTGAAGGAGCTCGGCCGTGGCACGGGACATACATGTCGTGGTGAGCATGTCGACGTAGTTGTTCTCTGTGAAAGCCGGCGTCGTCGTCTTGCTGCTAAGCCAGGGCGACACCAGGAACACACCTGCAAGACGGTTCTCCAGGCGCAGGGCTGGGATCTCGAGGTGGCATGGGTGGCAGATGTGGCGAACGACGGAGCACGCCAGGTTGCCTCCGGCCGAATCGCCGCCAATGAGGAGATCGTTGGGTTTGATGCCGGATAGGATGAGCTGGTTGAACGCCGCGATCGCCTGACGGAGCTGTGTCGGATATCGAGCTTCGGGGACGAGAGTGTACTGCAAGACAGCAACGGCAACCTCTGCGTGAGCTCCAGGGCCGCCGGTCACATACGCGTTCCAGCACCAGTCGAGATGGCCGGGGAGAAGAGGCACTACGTATCCGCCGCCATGGAAAAACAACACAAACTTTGTGGCTTTCTGACGATTGCCGATCCACAAGATCGAGCCGTCATTAGCAGGGAGAGACTCGATCTTTTTCTGCAGCTTGTCCGCGAGCTCTGGATGACGCTTCTGCTTTTTCGCGATCCATTTCTCGTACGTCTTGATCGAAGGAGGGATGAGGAATTGTATTTCGCGTGCTCTCATCGACCCCAGAGCGAAACGATAATACGCGCAGAAGGCAAAGAAGCGGATAGAGACGCCTCTCGCGATAGCAAACGGGATGCCGTAGAAGAAATTCCACGCCAGTTGTATCGGAGCTATCAACACACGGAGTCAGTCACTATTCAATGCCTCGCTGTAAAGGAGTAGCCATGTTGAAGGCGAGACATACCACGGAATAGCAAACGAAAGACCAAGTCTCTCTTCTCCCACAGCGAAAGCTGCGGTCTCGATACCGACATGTTTTCTCGTTTCTCAGTCGCACTCGCACGCGATGATCGCACCCGGAAAGAAGTCTACTAGTGTGCCTAAGGATTCGGTTCGTCTGGTGTCAAAGCTGTCTACGATCCAGCAGTATGGCCGACATAAATGAAATGAGCAAAGGCTGTGCTACGAGTAACTGGCAAGTGAGTAAGCAACCACCACCGCACAGCGCAGGGTGGCTTTGGAAGTCTGGAGCAACGTTCAGACAGGTTCAGACAGGAGGTTTGACATGGACAAGAAACGCAAATGTGGCTCAGAATGTCACTGACAAGTCTGTCCGCAGGAATCCGCAGGAGGCACGGGCAACCGAAGAGACGCTCCAACTACCGATGCTTCCAACCGAGGCATAATTCAAGATTGTTCAGGGTGGCAGAGGTAACAGTAGCTTGGTGTAAATTGGCCGACAAGGTAGTTCGCACTCGTTTAAACTCGTCACAAAGACCGGTCTCCCACGTAGCATCATGGTGCTTCTTCAGGTTAGACCCTTGCATTATTGCGTGGGGGATGCCCCTCACTTTGACGTGCAGGGAAAGGAAGCTTGGATCTCCAAACCTCATGCTCGTGCAGATTGGGGTATCAAGTCGCTTGGTCTGATCTCGTGGAAGTGGCTCCGGACCTCGGCTCCTCACTTTGGAGGGATCGTTCCAAAGCTGTTGGCGTCGATCTCGGCTCACGTTGAAACGTGACAGTTTCGCCCAGAACATTAAAATACCAACCCCAAACAGTATTCAAGCTTCATTTAATGATCAAAAGTCCTGTCTGTCTTAAGTGTCTCGTGGGATTGATGACGCTAGTGACAACTGCACCATGTTGACCTCACGAGAAGGATTCACGGTCGACGTGATTGCCAGATGGCTCCGAAAATCAGTCCTCAATCCATACCTCTCGATACCGCTTGCAACTGGACTGGCGGTGGTATCAGCAAAAAAGAACGGAGCGGTCGGACTCTCAGACATCAGATTTGACACCGCTCAGCGCGTTGCGTTCCTCGCGGCTCTAGCAAGCTTCGTCTTGTCAACCACCGAGTATCTCAACAAATGGTCAGCAAACAACTGGACGACAGACCACACATGGGATTTTGACAAAGAAATAATTGTTGTCACCGGTGGCAGCAGCGGCATCGGCCACAGTATCATCAAACACATCTTGGCCAGAAACCCCCAGGCAACTATCGTTGTTGTCGACCTGGCTCCGCTATTATGGGAGCCTCAGAAAGGTTCCAACATCCACTTCTTCAAGTGTGATCTGACCGACACAAAGGCGCTCAAGACTCTTTGCACGTCGATCCGAACTCAAGTCGGCGATCCTACCGTTCTCATCAACAATGCGGGAATCGCACGGGGTTACAGCGTCATGGAAGGCTCGTACGCAGACGTTGAGTTGACCATCAAGACAAATTTGCTCGCCCCCTTCCTGCTTACGAAGGAATTTTTGCCGCACATGGTTCGCACCAATCATGGCCATATCGTCAACGTCGGGTCGATGAGTTCGGTGGTTCCCCCAGTGAGAATTGCTGACTACTCTGCCACGAAGGCTGGGCTCACCGCAATGCATGAGGTAAATGCTACTTCTTTTGACTTGTCGAGCGCTGGGATGACCGCTAACACTTCCCAGTCACTTCAACTTGAGCTGAAATACATTCACAAAGCGCCCAAAGTTCGTCAAACGCTTGGAATCTTTGGCTTCATCCGAACGCCGCTGGTTCCCTTTGACCCCGGTCAGCCTCACTTCATGATGCCGCTCCTTCATGTGGACTCGGTAGGAGAGGCCATCGTGAATTCCCTTTACAGTGGCTTCGGACGGACGATCTATCTGCCCGGTATAATGTCATCTGTGACAGCCCTGGTAAATTCTATGCGTTCCTCGATTTATTAGACTTCACTGACGTGACTGATTTGCAGCGAGCTGGTCCTGAGTGGTTGTGGCGTCTTGCGAGGGAGACTACTGCGAGCGCGAAAGATATCGCGTATACGCCAAGGCAAAAGATTGATGACACGACTGGTCAATTTGAGATGGTGGAACCTGCAGAGAAGTGAATGTGCTGGACTTTGTCTTCGGTATTCTAGATGTAGAGAGACCGGAACTAATGCACATCTTCAACGTAACCAAATATGACCCTTATGGAAAATCACCAATTTGCCACAAATTTCCGTTTTCTCCCCTTCGAATCCTGTCAAGATTTTGACTTGTCACACCTACAGAGTATGCATGCCCAAAGAGCTGAGACCTGCCGCTCGCTAGAGGTGTTGATGGGCCTCCAAGGGCCCCCAGTCGGATGAATTCAACCGGATCGAGATGGACCGGGGCGTCAACATCTCCGTTACCCCGGCGCTCCGGCCGTGAACCGTTGCATTCTCACATAGCTCGTGTGCTCCCGATCTGCCAAGAACCATGGTCCCCCAATAGTCCTGAGCGGGATCGTCACCCTTCCGCGACCAGCTCCATTTTCCCCTCATCCCCGGGCCGTAGCTCTCCACTTTAGGGCGATCCCCCCATCAAACGAGGTCTCTTAGGTCATGGTGTTTCTCAGAAGCTCTCACAAAGTTTCACAACGACGTCGTAGTAGCATGCATATGCTTGCCACCCTCGGACGAGACTGCTACGCCCAACGTGGGACGAGCCGAGGCATGGGTGAACTACCCACCATTGACCAAGGTCGACGACGACATGCTCCCCCGCACTATCCTAACCTTCGCGAGTGTTTGATCGCTTCCTCAAACTGAGTTTTTGACCTCATCCTTTCTGGGAACAGAGCCAACAGGTGTACCAGAAGTCAGAGACGATAACTCGTGACTATCGTTTTCGAAAACAGTGTCAATACATAGGCCGATTTGACATGCGGAAAATGTCGAAAACTTCGGATACGCCTACCTACAGTCAGTTCGCGTGCGTGGGGACTGGGTTCTCGGCGATCGGGCTGGGAGCTACGTTGAAAAGATGGTACGGCATAGGCGATATCAAATTCTTTGAGCGGCACAGTGATCTCGGAGGAACATGGTTTATCAACCAATACCCAGGTAACGTTCCTTTTACGAGTATGGGCTTCGCCAAACACGGCAGTAATTGACATCGACCCAAAGGATGTGCATGCGACGTGCCCAGCGCATTGTACAGCTTCTCGTTCGAGTCCAACCCAGACTGGAGTCGAGTACTGCCTCCGCAACAGGAGCTATGGCAGTACCTCCACGATGTGGCCCAGAAATACTCGCTCATAGAGAAGATGAGGTTCGGCGTTAATGTCGAGCAATGCGTCTGGTCGGAAGAACGCAAACGCTGGAGGATGAACATCCGTCGCTACGAAACCAACCAAGTCTTCGCGCATGAGTGTCAGTTCCTCTTCGCTGCCACAGGACAACTCATGCAGCCGCGGGAGATCGATGTTCCCGGTTCAACAAGCTTCAAGGGTCGCATCTTCCATTCGTCCCGGTGGGATCAAACCGTGGATATCCAGGACAAGAAAGTTGTTGTCATTGGGAACGGGTGTACTGCATCGCAAATCGTACCGGCCATTGTAGGCAAGACGAAGCACCTCACGCAAGCTATCCGCACAAAGCACTGGGTCTTACCCCCCGTCGACAACGAGAATACAGAGTTCATGAAGAATGTCTTGAGGCATGTGCCAGGAACACAGACGCTGCAGAGATTTCTGGTCTTCGCTGCGGCAGAAAACACATTGCGAGGGTTTTACATGACGAATGATGGGAATAAGTATCGCAAGCGTGCTAGAGCCAACGCTGAGAAGTACATGAAGACAACGGCGCCGGCGAAGTATCATGACAAACTCATACCTGACTTCGAACTCGGCTGCAAGAGACGAATCTTCGACTCAGGTTACTTGAACAGCTTGCACTCGGAAAACCTCACTCTACAAGACGACCCGATCCAAGAAATTGTACCAGAGGGTATTCGAACTCGGGAAGGCGTCACAGAGGCGGATGTCATCGTTTTGGCCAATGGTTTCGTTACAAACAATGCGGTTGGGGGCCTGGATGTCATTGGTCGAAATGGAGAGCAGATAGACCAGCATTGGGAGTCGTTTGGTGGCCCAGAGGCCTACAATTGCACGATTGCAAGCGGTTTCCCAAACTTCTTTGTACTTCTTGGTAGGCTCTCCACTACATGCCATACAGGGGTAGGGTGGTTGCTAATTCAGTTCACTTTAGGACCGAACTCACTCACAGGCCACACGTCCACCATCATCGCAGCGGAAAACTCCATTAACTTTGCACTTCGCATTATCAAACCGGTGCTTGATGGCAAGGGAATGACTGTCGAAGTTACTAGAGAGGCAGAGCAGCAATACGTCAGCCAGATGCAGGCCGACATGCAAAAGACTGTATGGTCTACGGGATGCACTAGCTGGTATCTGAAGGACACAACGGACGGTAAGAAGTGGAATGGCTCGACATATCCTTACTCTCAAGCGTACTTCTGGTATCGCTGCTTGTTCCCCGACTTTGGTGACTTGGAAATACGTGTAAGCATGCGAGTGAGACGAGGTAACTTGGAACGGTAAAGTGCTGACATATCAAAGGGACCGACCCATGCCGGGCGCAAGAGACGGACATGGCCAAAGAAGTTGGCAATTGCCGCTGTTGTGGGATACGCTCTGTCACTGCTATTTGGCCTAACTCGGAACCCATTGGCTCGAAACCGCTATTGGCAGCAGTTCAGTGTAGGCATGCAATTGTTAAGAGCTTTGTTGATAATGAGATTGGCGAATTTGAGAAGGAGGGTTGGCATGGTATGAGGTTGGAGACTTTGGAAAGGAGAATTCATCGAAGAGAAAATGCAGGAAGGAGGTTGAAAAGATTATTAAAATGAGTTGCAAGCTGATGACAAGAGTGCAGCTGCCCTCAATGGAGAGGCAGTGCGAGTCCTCTATAAGTTATTATTCATTACTAGTAAAACTCGAAGTGAAGTATGGCTTGTGTCCACTTTACTACAAGATACTTACTCATAAAGGCAAGTTTCAATGAGTCTCGCTCACTTTGTCTCACTCCAAATCCTTTCGGTTGAATATCTAGAATGCAATGTGAAGGTCACTGTGAACTCAAGCATGAAATATGAGGGGCGGAAGAAGTTGTGAACAACAAGTGGTATCTTTTACTTTTTTGACTATCTTCCTGGACGATGCAAGCGCAAGGGTTCAGCGATTTGACATTCCAGTCCCATTGCTTTTAAACATTTACAACTTGGCAGCAGCCTTGGCCAGGTCGGCAAGGGCCTCACGGCGCTTGAACTTGGCGTCCTGGATGACACCAGCATCGGCGTCGCTGGAGAAGTTGCCGGTCCACTCAACGAAGGTGCTGTTCTCGTTCTCACCGGAGGTGACGGGGTAGCAGCGGATGGTGCTGACGACAGAGGTGTAAGACAGCTCAGGCTGGGAGGTGATGACGCTGTAGGTGATGTAGTGGTTGATGGTCTGAATGTTGAAATTAGTTTCCGTGTAGTCTTCTGTTTGCAATCATGAGGAAGTAACCCCGCGATCAAAGAAACTTACGCTGTGCTCCTCCTGCTTGACCTCGAGGACGGTGCCGTCCTGGAAAGTCCATCTGACGATTTCGGTCTCCTCCTGAGCCTTGACGAACTCACTGCCCTTCAGAGCAGACCAGAAGTTCTGGAAGTTCTGGACTATTTGTTGAGACCTCGATATCAGCGTTTGCCCATACTCATCCTTGACCCACTGCCTGGGCCAGATTTTTACTGCACTTACGCTTGATGAAGTTCCAGACATGGCTGAGAGGAGCCTTGATGACGGCGCTCTCGACGACAGAGGTGGAAGTGGGAATGACGGAGGAAGACATGGTGATTTGTTGAATGATTGATTTAGTTGCTTTGGAGGATGGCAGACTTGCGATGATGACGCGCAGGGGAGTGAAAAGGTAGGAGAAATTCTTTCATGTACTTGATGACGTAAAATTGTGGAAATGGAAATATGATCCGCCGAGGCAGAATTTGACTGGTTAAGTTCCATTTAGCTGCCCTTATCTAGCTACATTTTTTTGCCCATCTTGTTCATTTTGCGTTTGCAGCCAAGGGCCCAAGGCGTCATGCTGTGTTGAGGCGCGCAACTGAGGGGTAAATTGGGGTGCATAAGCGCTTAGTCAAAGCAGGTTTCGTCATACACCAGCATTGGAATACCATACTTTCTTGATACGATCGCAACAAGGCGGCATGCTCGATCCTTTCAAATGAATATCTTGTGGCCGAAGCTCCGGCATTTTGTGAAAAACCTGCCGTGGCCCCGTCGGTATCTCGAGGACCCACGCGGACCCGGATCCACAGGCTCAATAGTTTGGTGGGTGTCGTGTCCGGTGCCGACCTCATATCCCGGGCGGAATTCGGAAGACTGGTCGGATGCACAGGAAACGTCTTTGTATGCAGGGACGCCCCCCATGACAATCCCCCGCACAAGTTGACTTCCGGGGAAATAATTATTAACCCCGCTCGGTAGCTGATTTCGGAGCTTCGGCTGGCTAGTGATGTATAAGACGAGCAATCAGAAGTGTCATATGCGATCGAAAACAAGCTACACTGGATCTCACTATCGTCATTTTGTTTCCAACATGCCTGAAGAGCACGACGTTCTTATCTGCGGCAGCGGCTTAGCTGGTCTCTGCGCAGCAGTCTGGCTAGCCCGATGCGGCATCAACTTCAAGATCCTTGAGCGGCGCGAAGGTCCCCTCAAGCAAGGTCAGGCAGACGGTGTTCAAGTTCGCACAGTCGAAATCCTTGAACACCTAGGCCTCTCCGAGGACGTCTTGAAGGAAGCTTACCACGTTCTCGAACTTGCGTTCTGGTCGCCCGACGGCAAGGGCGGAATTCGTAGGTCACATCTCGAGCCAGACACCGAGCCTGGTCTCAGCCATCTACCCCATGTGATTCTGAACCAGGCACGCATCAATGAGATTTTGATCGAGGATATTGTGAAGTCTTCTGGTAAATCACACATCCAGTATGGAAGTGATATACGTGAAGTTGTTGTCGATAGTGAAGCTGCGGGAAATCCAGATGCCCGCTGCGTGACTGTGAAGACAATGGAGAATGGCGTTGAGCGCACGTATCATGCCAAGTATGCTTTGGTGAGTCCCGCTAAGGTTGCGTGTGAGCTGAAGACGGCACTGATCACAAAATCTAGGGATGCGACGGAGCCCATAGTGCGGTCAGAAAGTCCCTCGGCTTCAAGATGGTGGGCGACAGCAGTGACGTGGTCTGGGCTGTCATGGACATCTACCCTAGGACCGACTTTCCCGATATTCGGAAGAAAAGCGTCATTCAGTCTGACTCGGGCAATTTGGTCATCATTCCACGAGAAGGCGACGAGATGGTTAGGTTCTACATGGAAATGCCAGTCTCAACTCCAGGGGAAGTCACACCTGAGAGAGTCAAAGAACGCATCGATGGCATTTTTAAGCCTTACCAAGTCGAAATAGCCGAGACATCCTGGTTCTCTGCATACTCCATCGGGCAACGGCTTGCGGACCATTTCACGAAAGATCATCGAGTTTTCCTTACTGGCGACGCCTGCCACACACATTCGCCTAAGGCTGGACAAGGAATGAATGTCAGTCTTCAAGATGGGTACAACATTGGATGGAAACTCGCCGCAGTCCTCCGAAAGCACGTCCATCCCTCAATATTGGAGACGTACGTCTCTGAACGCCACCAGACCGCCAAGGGCCTCATCGACTTTGACAGGCAATTTGCAAAGATGTTTTCTTCGGCGTACCGGAAAGAAAATGGGTACACTACTGAAGACTTCCAAGATTACTTTATCAAATCGGGCAGATACACTGCTGGTCTAGCCACGCAATATCAGCCGTCAATGCTCGTGAGGCCTGGTCACAAGGATAGCCTGGCGTCTGGTGTCAGCGTGGGAATGAGGTTCCAAAGCGCGCAAGTCGTTCGCTTCTCTGATGCCAAAGCGATGCAACTTTCGCATGCTCTACGCGCGGACTCGAGATGGTCTTTGGTCGTCTTCCCTGGCGATATTTTGCAGGCTCAAGCAGCGAAATGCTTATTCCAGGTGAGCAACACGAAAGCACCTTGTCACCGGGCTCATAGCACTGCTAAACATGTGTACAGGTCGCAAAATCGCTTGAAGTATCGATGAAACAGCTTCCGACACTTCAAAATGATATCCACAGCTTCTTGAATCTGGTTTTGGTGCTCAATTCTGACCGACAAAAATTGGAAGATCGTCATATACCACGGCTGTTTACCCCTAACGCAGGAAGGTGGGGGGTCAAGTGTGAGTACCTTGATATTACATGAGTTACCAAGTCTCGAAACCTCCTCCTCCAACGATTCGATCTTACACGTACTTCTGGCTAATGAGATTATGCAGGCCTGCAAAATGTTTTCGTTGATGATGTCAGTTACCATGCAGGCCACGGAGAAGCATATGTAAAATATGGCATTGACCCGGAGGTTGGCGCGATGGTGCTCGTCCGACCAGATCAGTGTAAGTTCCCTCAAAGAGACCTTCAAATTATCCAATATTCGTAGATTGACGTTGTGAATCCAGATGTTGCTGGCACATTCGACTTTGCAACCGTCGAGGATATCTTTGGATTTTTCAAAGGCTTCACGACGCACGCAACGAATGGATTCCACCAATAATCATCGCCTAGTTGAGTCGCTACCTGTAAACTCGCACCAAGGCTCATTAAATATTTAAGCCTGCTGAGACAATTTGTCGTTCTGTTAATACTGGAATCCGATAGTATGCGGAAATGAATAGACCAAGAGCATTTTCTCAGCATCAGAGCATGTGGCTTCGAACGAGAACTTTTAGAACAGGATACTAGGTAGTGCGCAGATCATGTCCGGAAAGCATTTATATGTGACATACTTGAAGTACTACATGAACATTAGTTACGAAGATCGACTAAAGAACACTTTATGCCTCGGACGTTGCCTTCTCCGTGAGCTCCGGTGGCGTACTTGAGCCAGGCGACATGCCCTCACTGACGGGCTTTCCCTTGCCTCTCAGGCCGAAGAGGTCTTTGATCATCATGCGAGTAGTTTGCACAATCGTGCTCCGAGATTCGAAGATCGGTAAGAAGACAACCATGACAACAGAGGCGAATAGCCAAGTGATTCCTACAACGACCCAGCCGGTGAAGAACTGCGGCACGGTATTAGTACAGCATTCTATTTGGATATTGAACAAGCACTCACAGATTTTCCAAATACATAGCCAGTGCCATATAACGGCATCGGCCATAGAATGAGCAGAACGAGTGTCACACCAACAGTCAGCCAGCGAGCAGTCTTGGCTGCTTTTTCGAGCTTGACCTGCTCGTCAGGATCACTCTGCAGTGCCCTCGCCCTCTCTTCGGGAGGGTTTTCAACATCCATATGAGCAGCGTCAACGAGCTCATGATCGTCCGCTTGTCGGATGTTGAGCATACTCTGCCAGTCGTACTGCTGGGGCTTGAAAGGTGGGATAAAGGTCAAAAGTGGGATGATGACAATTGGTGAAAGGAGCGATGTCAAGTTTCCGGCTAACATCGGCTCGTTTGCACCGGTGTTCGTAACACTCAATTCGCCGTACTTAATCTTCGTTGTGACGAGCCATGCCGTCATCGAAAGGGAGAATCCGATGATTGGACTGAAGGTGGCCGCGGCCCAAGACTGTCCATCCCAGAGCAGAGTGAGAGCAGCTGGCAAGACGGCGGAAGAAATGATGACACCCATCATGAGGTACAAGTAGCCCATGGAGATACCTACGTAGTTCAGGCCAGTTGCGAACCCAGCCATGACAAGAGCAAAGACGCCCATGCCGATGTAGTTGATCCGCATAAGCTGCTTGCCGGTAGCGTTGGTGTTGAAGTAGGTCTTGTAGATATCGTAGGTGCAGATGGACGACACAGAGATGAGCTCAGACGAGTAAGTGCTCATGATAGCCATGAACTACTAGAAGTTAGCAACCTAGATGGCCTCGAGCTTGTAAGAACTACTCACGGCTAGTATGAGAGTTGCAACCGCTCCACCCTTTCCAAGCAGGGCTACGGCGGCGGTGGGTAGCACCAATCCAGCATCAACGTCCGCAGCGGCTAGACGGTTCGGATATGTCGGCCATATATCGTACTTTTCTAGGGCGAGACCGGCGAGACCCATAGTTGTCGCTGTGAGCCAAGGAACGGCAAACCAACTGATTCCGCTGGAGTGGTGTCAGAACACAAGACTCTCATAACTTTTCGCAAGGGCCTTACCCCATAACATAACCCGGAAGGGCATCAATCGGACTCGCTGCAATTGCCTTGTTGTAATAACCGTTATCCAAAAACACTGTACCGAAGTTGCCACAGAGATTGATGATGAAGAACTCAACTATGTGACTGTGAGTGGAGTCGTATTAAAACTTGAACTTAAGAACTTACTTCCTCCTTGGGAGCGCATTGTCAAGTAGCTCCCTCCAGAGTTTCCTGTCAAGGGGCGCTCAGCTGCAAGTTCAGTTAGGATTTCCCACACTCGCCCGGGGGAGCCTAGGAGATGATTTGTTGAGTAGACTGTGAAAGCAAAGATGAAGATGATGATGAGGATGACTAGGCCGTTGATGTAGTCCGTGATAAAGGTGGCTTTGATTCCGCCGAAAAGGGTGTAAACAACCACGCCTGTCCAACAGTTAGAACGGCGACTCAAAGCTTTGGGAATTCTGGCATTAGGTGCTTACCGATCGGAAACAAGAATACGGAAGCTGCTACGGGGGCGCCAGTCAAGTTCTGAATAACCGCAGATCCACCAGTGAGGAGCATCGCCGTCACTGAACGAGAACTTAGTATAATGATGACCAGAGCGATGAGGTCGAGACCTACCTAGGACATTGCAGAAGCAACAGAAAACGATATACACGCCGTGTGTGACCGGGCCATATCGAGCTTTCACGACTTCTAGGACTGGGAGAGCCAGGTTAGTCAAGACTCACGGGGCCATTGCCTATCAAAGCCTCACATGTGTGCGCATTGGGAGCACGTCTCTTCAGCTCAATAGCGAGCGTGGCAAACAGGATGATTTGAACAGTGGCCCCAGAGGCATACCATACGGGCCCTGAAACACCGCTTGATGGAGTCAGCTTCACTAGTAGACAAAAGGTTATCATAGAGCTCACTATTTGTAAGCTACGGCTGTGCTTTGCAGCAGAGTCGCGGCCCATGTCCAAGTTGAAAGGACAGATGAGGCGACCTAGCAAGAATCAGCGCTGAAGGTTGTCGTATGAAACCGATCGATAGTTACCAATTCCGATTTTAGTGACCGCCCAGCTGTCGTAAACATCTCGGATGTCTGAAGCTCATAGTTGTATCTTTTGAGTGCCCAAGTGATAATGATCATGAACACGCTGTGAGTTGGATCAGCATTTGGGCCTGACGCCCAGGACTGGGAAAATGTAACATACGCAAAAAGAACACCAAGTCCAATCATGAGTCCATAGCTAGATATTGTTAGCGTTCAAAACTCCGTAACTATGTCGGAAGGAAACCGACCCCCATCCTTGGTTTAGAACTGGTGTCGAGTCCATGGTTTCTATCGAGAAGAAGATGCCTATTGGCTGCTGAATTGTGTTTGGTATAACTTTAGCATCAGACCCGTTCCCAGCAGTTCAGGGCGATGCCTGGATCAGCGGGGGAGTCGATAGAAATATGTCAGAGCAAAAGCGCTCCGTCTGCTTTGTTAGCCGTTTGTCAATGGCCGCCGGGCTTTTATCACTTTTATCAGTAACCCGTGCTTTTGACGTATGCTAGATGCTAATCAAATCTACTACTCCCCGAGGCCAGTCACTACGAATCCCCGAGAAGCTGATAAAGGCTCTCAGCCAAGAACGTCTGTTCCGGTACATCGGAGCGGAATGGTTAATCGAGCGATTAGGCCATTGGAATGGGATAAACTAGGTATACGAAGTCCCAAAGTACAAGTTTTCTCCGTCGTCGCGCATGTCTGATTAATGCGCCGCCGGATCTTGGCGTGGAGGAGCGGGATCCGCATAGTGAGGAACAGTTTTCTTTGTATTTTCTGTCGTAATTCAATGTGGCCGGCGGGCATGTTTGCTCTCAAGGTTTCTAACGTGTCCCGCCGTTATCACCCGCTCGGTCCTGGGGTTCACAAGTACTATGGGACGCGGAAGGCTTGTTAGTCGCTTAAGTGATAAAATGCTCCTGCCCAGGAGCGCCGAGATGCCGAGAAGACGATGTTGGGGGTTTCAGTGGTTCGGATGGGGCGAGCCAAGGTCTTAGTACTTCTTGGAAGTCGAGTTGTTATCACCCTCCAATCAAGGGAACCTGGAACTGGAGATAAGGTTGCGAATAGTCATCGGAAATATTGGTTTCTGGCAAAGCACAATGATCTATCCGGGCAGTATTGTTTGGCTATTATTCAGGCAGTAATCTACTTAGGCAGCTGGGCGCCCACGAGCCACCGAGCAACTGCCCACAGTCGCAACTGCAACTGCCCGCGGTGGCCAAACAGTATCGGCTAAGCTAACTAATTGCACCGAAATATCTCGCTCCCAGATCTCTGCGAATCTGACGTCACACATTTCTTTCGCCTTGGCAGAAACCCTCGAAGAACAGGTCTTCCTGATTTGCGTCTGGATCCCAATCGTCTTCAAACTCATCACCGTATCTCTCGCGACCAATGTTGTGGAACAGCTGTTTTAACGTGTCATCCGCCTCCCAATTGCCGGTTCTCCACTCAAAGAGCCGAACGTCCTCATCATCTGACCCCACAGAGCCTGAGTCCTCGTCAACATCTGGTGCCGTGTACCCAATTCCCCAACCGAGTGATTTCTGGCTGTTCATCATGTCGAATCCTTTGTTATATGAGAACTTGGATGAGACGTGATCTCCCAGGTACCACCAGATTGGTGACCATATCATTGCTTCTTTCAAGCGAGGCATCTTGGCCGCTGACTTGGCGAACGCGGCGAGCAGCGGGTAAAGTGTGCCTGGATTGGGATTGAGGCGCCATCCTGACGGTCTGCAAGGAGCGTGGCCGAGTATGATGGTATCGCTGTCAGCGGAATTGCCTTGGGTGGCATATTCCACAGCCTCAACAGGGTATCCCTGCACATCCTTGCCTTCTCCACGGGGTCCTATGAAATACCAGGATCCGGATGGGGTTGCTGGGTGGAATTTGACCTCTAGAGACTCCAGATTGGGCCAGACTGAACCATTTTCATCCTCGGGCCAGAAAAAGGAATGGTCAATAATGGCACTAAGTCGAATTTGGGTGAGGTTTTGGCAAAGAAGTCTAAGACTTGAGCTAAAGGAGTCCGACGACCCTGAGAGGATAAGGTTCGGCATCGCAGCATCGTGGTCGAGAAGTTGATGCGCCTTCCGACTCTGGAATTTCAACTCGGCTTTCCTTGTCTGAAGAGACATGTTTTTAGCGGCCCTCGCAAAATCCTCTCGCCCATGGAAGCGGACCAGATCGATTTCAGCATCACAGTTGTGTTCGTCGAAGAGCTCGGCATTTATGCTCGTAATGCCTGGGAGTTTGAGTGAGAGATCCAGCGCGGCTCTGAGATCGAATCTGCTGAAATAATTCGACTGCCGTTGAGTCGGATTAGGTCCCAGGTAAAGAGAGCCGATGGATGTGAGCGTCGGTAGCCTGTTTGGGTCAAGAAGCCGTATGAACCATGCTTCTGGTATCCTAATCTCCGTCTCACGCGTCTCAGGACTAGTGATTGCAAGATCAATCGTGCCTTGCGGGCCATCATGCTCTTCGAGGTTCTGAAGGCAATCAAAGAGCTGATGGATCTGACTGGAAAGATACTCCGCGTTGCGCTTCGCTTCTGCGGCGTTGTCTGCTGTTGATCGTATCCTGTTTGGCAGCCGTTGGGGCAGCAAAACCAGCTTATACTCCAGCTTCCGCAACCAGCAGAAGCGCGCACCGCGAAATTTTTCCTCAAATTCACAGAGATCACGCACTCGCAGAATGCAGTCTGTGAAGCCGTCAGAATACTTCTCCGCCGCGGTGCGAAGCTTAGGCGATAGAAGTAGTAGGTTCTTGAGATCGGGTCGGTGCAAGTTCGATGCGATCTGGTCGACGACTTCCTGGGGGAGGATCTCCATGGCCATACTCAAATTTCGATGCTCAACTGTCTTCGTGAGATTCTGAGAACTTGTCTTGGAAGGTGCAGTAAAAGTTGGGAGGATCACGAAGATGATAGAAATGAAGCCATTGACGTCGCACAGCCAATGGCAGAAGGCTTATCCGCATCCGGTGATGCTTTGCTCGCAGGGGTGGCATTGCCGGACAGAGACAAACACATACGAGCTTACTCAGCCGTGGCTTGCCCAGGTCATTCGGAAATCCGTCACATTGATGCATTAGGTAAGGTGTTGTACTGGAGGAACGCAAACTGCCAGCGCTAGAGTTTAGGGGTTATCGCTAAGGACTCTTCTATCCAGAACTCTGTTCTCTCACTGATCTCAAGGTGTAAACGAATATTCAGTCACCCTCAGTAGTCAGACAATAAATAGTAGTCTGAACATATCGTGCAGTCGCGTATTCAGAGATTGCCCGTCGGCATCCTGCCAAGAGCCAAGGCGCCGGCGGGCTCTCCAACCCTACAATTCCACTCCGCTGGTGACGATCTCAAGGGGGTAATCATAATTACCAATGATGAAGCTTCCCTTCAGATCCCATATCACTCGGTCTTCTATGCTCATGGCAGTCCATCTTCAAATCTTGGTTCTATGGAAACTTCAGAAGCAATACATTTGCCGAACCGGGAGGGTGTAACATCACTCCCTTGTCCGGCGGCGATATGATGGCCCCACTTCGACCGGCACTCAGGCCGGCCCCCGGGACAAGGTATTTCTATTCCCCCGCGCCTTCAATGTCGCCCAAAATGCGCATCTATGTTGACTCTTTAAAATCAGCGTCCACGAGATTGACCATCTGGTTCGTATTGGACCGTAACTTCTTGAGTTCTCATGATGATGTGCTTCTGGCTATCGGAATCATCATCCAGCTGAACCCAGGTGTCGTGAGGGCCACTTTGGCAGTTCGAAACTGTCAAGCCTCGCCCGCTGAGGTTATTCATTCTGACACCGTTGCTTCCAGCCTGCATTCCAGATATAGCATTCAGACCATTCGACCCTGTGTTGTTGTAAGACCCCTTGCTGGACTTATCTAGCCAGAACTTGAGCAGTCGCCTCAAAGACGGCAGCGAGCCGGCAATGATACCGATGCCACATTCGAGAATCGACCACAAAACAATATTTGCAATGTTATCTGGAAAACATCTGATCAGCCACGGCGATAAAAGAAAGAGACAAGCTACAAAATGAGCGAACACTTACGCAAGTAATTCTCGACTTGGTTATAGTATTGCAAGTACGGCAGTCGGACTATCGTAGCGGCGCTTGCACTGGAGTAACATAATAGTTAGCAATCGTAGCAGATTCATTATTGAACTGCTCAAAAAACCCACATCGCACCTAGCGCAAGCACAGCGCAAACAGAAACTTTTACTCTCGACTTCATCTGTAAGCCCCACACAACAACTGTCGGGACGATTGCGCAGGTCCAGTCGGTTACAATTGCTAGGACCGAGATCATGTAGCTAATCGTGGTAATAATATTCTGAGGTGCGCACTGTCCGTCCACTGACTTATCCCAAGTGTACTCCATTGGGCGGCATACTGCAACCACGGCAATGAAGCCGACGGTGGTGCTGAGTCCTGATGCAATCATGACGGCCCAAAGGATGGTTCGGTATCTTCTTCGATTCGTGATGCGGAATACAGTTAAGCAGATACTGGCTTTGATGAATGGAAGGCTCCATGCGTAAGTAATCTGGAAAAAGACAAGCCACTGTTCGACATTGGGGTTAGTCTGCTAACTCGAATACGGGGTTGTAGAAAAGGGAATGAAGACTTAAGGTACTTTGATACCGGCTACCATATTCCATTCTTGCAAATGAGCATCTGTTGTTCCCATTCCTGCATATACCGCGATGGAGGTGAAGACGCAGCATGCCAGGTAAATCGCCTATTGTCAAATAGTCAGTGGCAGAAAGTAAAGCAAGATCGTACAAAATACTCACCACGCCAATGCCCATGAGGTAGTCATCTTCTTGTTGCCCGCGTCTTGTGTCGTGCCCACAGTCGTAGGATGAATACAACAAAAGATATGGATCCCAGGCAAATTGTAATTCCCAGGGTCGCCATCCCCAGGAGATCTGGTTTAGTGATCCAATTCACCTCCATCTCGTCGAAAGGCTTCGCCGCCATTTTGAGAGCTGCACTCGAAAGATTGATGACCCTTGAGTTTCAATAGGCAGTTTCAAGGTTCTTCAGCAGAGCATAGCCCTTCTGCTTGACGTCGTGCAGCGATCCAAGATATTGACGAAAAAAGTGCTGTCTGTGGCCGGATGCTTGATGATATGGTCTTGAAGAATGTTTGACTGAAGAACAGATTCTTCAGATCCCCTGCCATCTACCGAGCGATCAAAACTCGCAAAGATCAACCACTTCTACAAACATTGAATATCCTGCAATAGAGAGACACAGGAGATTTGTGTTGGGACATCGATTGAACCATGTTCATCGATAGACAATCGTCATGGTCCACTTACATTTCAACTTTCGGGCGTTCATTTTACCCCCTGAATTGCAAGCCCCTGATCGTCGAGACTTATGATTCCGATATGATTTGGTTGCCATACAAATCCTTTTGGGGCGGCCTTGGAAACCCAGGGTCGGGATTTGATGGAGCGGTTCTATGGGTTGTTTGCGTACAAAAGTTCCTGCCATCCATGTTCAAAGTAAATCTCACGATGCCATCCTTTATGGATATGAGCAGCCCAGACACCCTGCACTAGCCTCCAACATCACTGTGCAACTGCTTGTACCTGCTAAGTGGGTGACAAATTAGATCACCAGTCAACAAATGATTATAACACTTACGACCTATTTATTCTATTATTAGTTAACTTCTATATATTTACTAGAGAATACTCTTCAAGAAGTAGAAAGTGAAAAATGGTAGGAAAAGAGCTAGGGTTCATAGAGCGGCAAACGATTCTGTCACCCACTTGCCTGCTTCGAGGAGTGGAACTGCGACAGCAGAATGATTGTCCAGGGACTGGATGTTGGAAGACGATGCCTGCGAAGAGCTGTGGATCTGTTTGGTGGAGATGTGCTTTCTTGGCTGTTGGAACGACGCAGTATGGATGCCTGTCGCATGACCCGGCTTCTGTCTTTTAGAATCGACTCTCTCAGCCCGGCTAAGTGACTCAGCCAAAGGATGGACCACTATCATCGATCGAAGCAAACACTGAGCTTCGACATTCGTAGCGTGGACCTTCCTGTAGGCGACACTCACACCATCATGTGACTGAGCACATGCCGTTATCATAAGCTCAAGCACTCTCAATACGTCTGGTAGATATAGCTTGGTAGAAATTTCTAGGCATGAAATTGCTATTCATCAAACTCATACTGAGTAGTTCAGTAGCCTCATGGACCTCGTGGCTCTTAGCCAGTTGAGGGCGAGAACAGTCAGGGTCCTGATTGCTAAACATTGTCCCCCAACGCTCGCCTGCACCGCTCGTATTTCAATGTTAGCGAGATTCACAATACGGAGATTATGGATCTGAGATCTGCTCGGCATCCCTCTTTGAAGAAACTCTGCCGATGCAGTATCGTTCCAACCGGAGTTGGATTCCCATTACCAACAGTGACAATCTGGCAAACAAGAACCCTGCCGGCTGCAATGTTCTCTACTAGCGCCCCAGGACTAGGTTGCATCATCGATGGAAAGGCCTTGAAACTCGGCTATTACGTGTCAAATGGGCGATTTTCTGTTGGAAGCTCGTGAGGCAGCAAGAGACATACAAGAGTGAACCAACGGAGATAGTGGAGACCGTGCCGTCCAGGGGGCTTTCGGGATGAGCAGAAAAGTTCCACAGTGCACAAGGACGACACAACGGCGGCTTCTCTCTGATGAAGACGTGG
The DNA here is from genome assembly GCF_030869305.1 of Colletotrichum tamarilloi. NCBI lineage: Eukaryota > Fungi > Ascomycota > Sordariomycetes > Glomerellales > Glomerellaceae > Colletotrichum > Colletotrichum tamarilloi. The sequence continues at coordinate 167,958 of NW_026849456.1, forward strand.
GGCTACGGCAGGGTTCATTTTTGCTCTTCGAGACTCCAACAACGGGTTCAAGAATAGGATAGCCAGGGTCAATGTTGAGGCTGGGTGAAATACCGCCTCCATAGATGCTGGTCAAATGGCCAGGCAGGTGGGCGAATTCGATCACACAGATGAGAGACTGGACGGAGTGATCGTTGAGCGACACGAAGGGATAGGTCATTAGTTGACATGGGCACTTGGATGATCTTCATCAGATTCTACAGACAAGCTAAGATACAGGTGTTGAGGTCGCTATCAAGGCGCGCAAGTGCTCACTCGTGAGCGGCGCGTAATGTTCCAACGCAATCATCCTTCCTTGTCACAAAGATACCCTCCCGGACTTCGCCCTCAATCCCACCAAGAGCACCCGTAGTGTAGAACCCAAGTAGACGCTTGTGGCGGTCAGACAACTTAGCCTCGACATCCTTGCGCAGTGACAGGAAGTTGTTTTCCTGCTGGCGAATGAAGGACCGCATGAAGAAGATCAGAATGACCGGACGCTCGCCAGACTCCTCACGATTGGGGCCAGTAGCATGCCACAGCCGACTGTCAAACACCAAGGCAGTGCCAGAAGACCCTTCGGCGGCGACAGTGCCATCGACAGTGAACAGGTCATCAGGGGCAATTTGACCAAGGTGAGACGCAGGGAACACGCGGGTGCCGCCATTCTTCTCCGTGATGTCCTCGAGATACCACATGATGTTGAGGCCGAAAGCGAGCTCACGCACAGGCGGTTGAATGGCAACTTGATCTGTGTGAAGTTGCATGGGAACGTTTCCGGGGCGGGCAATGTTGGCGCTGTAACTATGGATAAGAGCATGCTCGCCGAGGAACCAGGGAACAATCTCATCGATGAGAGGGTGGTTCAGAAGATCGAGGAACTCCTCTCCCTTGTTGATCAGAGTCCAGATGCGCTGGTTGGGGGCGTTTGGGCCACCGTCCGCGGCGGAAACGCCAGCCTTGCGCTCGCCAGCAGCTTGTTCCTGGGTTCCCTTCCTCAAGATAGAAACTTGCTCAGGAGTCAGGGCGTTCTTGACGAGACCGTAGCCAAACTCTTTGATATCCCGCTTGACTTGGTCGATATCCTCTGTTGGCCGAGGAAGACGGGCAAAGGCGCCAGGAACGACCTTCTTGGGCGGTACGGGAGGGTTGGGAGTGAGGAGGTCGGCGAACTTGATGGCCACGGGGACATTGCCCTGCGGCATTGAAGCCTCGTGGAAGAAGGCGTCCTTGAACAGGCCATATCGAGGCTCGAGCTTGCCCTCGTAGAACTGAGAGATGTACTCGGGCTTGATTGTGACTTTTGTATCTGGCTTATCGGAGCAAGAGTCGAGGAATCTCGCCTCAGATGAACGAGCATCCACAAAGATTGGGGCACGATCTCCGAATGTCAAGGAGACGAGTGCGTTCAGTTGGGCGAGCAGCGGAAGCTTTTCCTTGATGATCTCATGAGCACGGCTGACGTCGGCCTCAACCTTTTCGCTGAGCTTGCTGTAAGACTGGTTGCTGAAGTCCAACCCAGGGGTGAAGGTCTTTCCAGGTGCGATACCAGCCATCGTGAGGAGGTGAGGAGGGAGGAGGGAGATTGAAGATTGCTTCAAGGGATGTAGCCAAGTAAATCTAGAAGAGAACTGGGAGCGTTGCGGTTTGAAGAGATACGAAAGCAGTACTTCCCCTTCATTATGTACGCCAGCTTACGGCGAGCTGCCGGCACCTAGGACTGTCAACAAGATGATCAAAGGGGTTTCCCAAGTCAGCGCCTGTGCCGCCAGGTGGATAATTCTTATTGAACAGCATCTTCGGGGAAGAGCTGCAACGAAACCCTGCAGTGAGACGATCCGTAAGCTCCAGTACCTGGTGGAGTCGTTCGAGTGAGGGGTCCTTGACTATTCCCTGTCTCTTGTTGGTTGTCGCAAACTAAACCTGACCCTAGTCCGAAGGGTTCTGCATGCAACATCAAGGCTGTGGAACCATCGAAAGGGACATCCTCATGGATATTATATCCTAAGTCAAAGGAGGTGTTTGCTGCCATTTAGCCGCTTGAGCGGTTGATAAGATCCGAGGTACCGCGGGAGATTATGGAAGCATTTTTCTTGATGGGGATGGATGGCGGAGCTTGATTGGCAAGTTATGCTAATGCAAGATCGCGGTATTGGCTTGTTTCTCAATGTACAAATTTGTACCGTTTATGACAGGATGATGAGGCGCCGGAGAAGAGCATCGAAAGTGGTGCAACATACACGGAGTAGCCAAATGAATGCCGTGACCTGAACGTGATTGGCATTGATCACAGATCTCCTCCACCTCCTCGAGCTAGTGAAAATCATTTCTATACTGTCTTTCATAACCATCACAACCCATTACCGTCCCGAGTAGTGCTTCTCGGCGTAACGCAGAGGCACATACAAGACAGCGCTCAAGAAGAACGCAATCTCGAAGCCAATGTCTCCTGTCGAGACCGCGATGGGACCCGTAAACCAGACCTGGGCAATACAAGGAACGACGAGACCAAAGCTCAACACAGCTGCGCCGATAGCAGCAATACCCAGGGGCAGCTTGGAGGGCACGTCCCACACCGCAACCTCATAGAGCTTGGAGTCACCGCGCCTAAAGACAAAGTGCTCGGTGACCACGATTCCGACGAAGGACGCAGACCAGTAGCCGATGAGGGCAATGAAGTTCTCGAGACTCAAAAAGAAGTCGTGTGCTGCCTTGACCGCGATCGGAATGATAATGGCGGTCACGATAACGGAGAAAATGTATCGCGGCAGGCGGAACGACGGGATGAGGGTCTGGAAGTTCAGCGTAATTGCGTACATGGTGCCGGAAATGTTTGCCAACAGCGTGAATGCAAGGACGACAAGAATGAACTTGCCGAATCCGCCGGCTGGGGAGAGCATGGCTCCGAGAACGCCGCCGACCAAGGTGCTATCGAAGCCGATTTGCCACTCGGGGATGTTGCTCATAGCACCACCGATAGCCGCGCCGAGAGTCATAAGCAAGATCGTGGGCACAACCAACCCCAAGTAGCTGTAGGCAAAGATGCGGTGTCTGATGAAAAGTCAGTCTTGAGATCATCTCTGTAAGCACATTTACTTACGAGACCGTCCGGCCAGTAGGGTCAAAGTATGTTGTCAGATCAGATGCGATGCAGGCCCATGGGATCATGTACGAAGCGATGACACCACCGAAGCTAAGGACTCCCGCAGCCGTTGCCGGCTCAAAGGGGGCTTGCTTTTGCAGCTGCTGTCCGCCACATCCAACCGCGATGATAATGGCTACGAGAGCTGGCATCCATGCGTACCCCTCATAGAAGTGCAGCACGTTGAAGCCACAGAAAGAGATCAGCAGAGCCGCGATGCCGATCAAGACGATGCCAACGGAAGTCGAAAGGTCGCCTTCGGACACTGCTGAAAGGCACTGCCCACCAACGACACAAATGATGACACAGAAGCCGGTAAGAGTAGCGAGGTTGAGCACGACAGGGATGTATACGAAGTAGTATCTAGGAAGGCGTCAGTTGAGACGCTTGAGTTGGCCACGGGCAACCCGAGATCATGAGGTAGGTCCGCCCTTTCGACCGGGGTATTATCAACTTACCCAAAACTAAACCGAGCTTGAATCATCTGTCGCATGCCAGTCTTCGGGCCCAACGTCGACAAGAATGCTGGTGCCAGCGTTGACAGCAAATTGAAGAAGAGAATGACGAGCGCCGAATCTCGGAGGCCAAGGCCGAAAGAGACCGGGCCCAGCATGCCGAACGTGATACTGAGTGGCAAACGTCAGCCTGTGTGCACGAGGACCATATGAAATTTGAAGAGCCAGAAAACTTACGCCAAAATGTTCGTGTTGATAGAGCACCATATCGTGAAAGCATTGAAGTACTTGGTGTTCGTCCGGACTTCTCTTGGGATAGGCTCGATGCCGCCTTCTTCGACCCGCCCAGCCATCAACACTCTCCGCACCAGACCTTTGCTGCTCCGGCCTGTAGCCGAAGCTGCTTGTGCATCTGCACCAAGATTCTCTGTCGTTGCGTGCTTTTCATCGCCGCGCCGGTCACGCTGGCTCTCCAAGTTGTCTGCCATTTTGATGTCTTTGCCGGAGGTTGCAAAGCTACAACTCAATGTCGGACTGAGGCAAACAGAGGGTGCACCAAACAGTCATGTAAATGTTTCGACTGAGGATGACTCGATGCCGATAAGTAAAGTAAGATAATGAAAATTTGTTGCGGAAGTCCGTGCGTTGCGTACAAATTACGCCCAAATTCGCCTTAGTTGGCGAATTATTGACTAATGAAGTCTCCATAAGCCCATTTTTTGGCCGGATTTGGCTTACTGGATTGGATGCTTCTTTGATCCTGACAAGGGATCGATTCCCGGCCCGGTCAAGCGGGATGTTGACCGGATCGGCTTTTGTGACATGTGCACGTCTGGCTGAACCAAGATGGGATCTACCTATCCGGATCAACTTCTATAATTGTTCAGCTTACTATGTGACTTATTACTGGAATTCCTGGTTGGCATGAAACAAATACATATAGGGTCGACCTGAGACAGTTGCACCGTTATTACATGTGAATCTTTGGCCCTGGTCCCTCATCAAGTCCATAAGAGCTAATACGATGTCATTCTCTCACTCCTGAATCTGCACGCAGCTAGATTTTCAACTACACACATTTCCAGCTATCCGGGAGTTTTGGGTCCATACCCTCGCCCCGGTAGGTATTTCGCAACGGGTATCTGCAATGTCGCCGTTGGAAGTCCACACCCGAACCAACACTGTCATTGACAAACTTGGTTCCTGTTATGGTGTCCGGGGCGATTCCACTCTCAGCCCAGTCTACTATGGCGGCCAGGACGTTGTATGTCCTATTGAATGGGAGACTATCGCTGATGACGGCCGAGTTTCCACCGCTGCTTCCTTGGCCAATCAACCAGGCACCGGGTCCTGTCGTGCAATGGTACAGGCCCGAAACACGGAAGAACCGTGTAAAGTGATCCATTCCAGTGTGGTTCAGATGCATGCCTTTTGCCAAGCGGTCATAGAAAATGGGAGTGTGAAAGCTTGTAATCTGCTGATCCTGTTGGCCGTGGTACATCAACAACTTTCCTCCCCTCCTCTTGAATGCCGACAAGTCCCGTGGGTGCGTCTTGATGTTGCCGGGGTTCCGCTTTTGAGCAAAGATGCCGTCCTTTTCGAGTGTGTAAGTAGCCGGGTCCCAATTCGGGTCATTGTAAATCGCATAGCGGAACCAATTCTGGGATAGAGCAAATGGACTTCCACTGTACAGCCCGTCTGCGGTGATGATTTCGCTGCCGGGATTCATGGCTGGCCAGAAAAGCTTGCCGTCCGTGTAGTTGGTTGGGCTGAAGATCTTTCTCACGATCTCGACTTGTGCGCCAGTGAGGCATTTGGAGTCGCCGCTGTCTGACTTGCACAGGAGAGTTCCAGGTTCGAAGTGACAGAGGGTGGGGTCCTCTATGATGCCGTCTTGAACGCCATCGATAGTGTCACACTGCTTAAGCACTTCATCATGGATTGTCGTCTTCCAGGTGGCGGGAGCAATGAAATCCTTGGAGTCAACAGAACCAGTCAGAGGGTAGAAGCTGGCTCGCCAGGAGTAGAGGTTGTTGAAGTCCACTGCCGGTGCACCTGCGACGATACCATCGAAGTCTTCGGGAAACATGTCCGCGGCTTGTACGCCTTGCCGTCCTCCAAGAGAGCAACCTAAGAAGTATGACCCCGTCATTTTCTCCTTGTAGAGAGACTTGAGAAGACTCTTCCCAGCGAGAACGCCCGTGTGAATCCTGGTAGGCATGTCAGTCGGTTTGTAGATTGGAAAGTCGAAGCTGGGATAACTCACGCTCTGTACGAAAAGTCAATGACAACATCATCATTGTTGAGGAACTGTGCACCGGTCGTTCCAGCATGCCCGTTATTCGTGCCAACAGCAGCAAAGCCATGAGCAGTAGCATACGCAAGGTCCTCAGTGTGAACGCCTATCGCATTTCTCATTGTTAGTACGTGCTCAGCTTAAACGCCACTACTCCATGTCAGTGTCCCAGACTCAGCTACTTACACCCATCGAGCCCTCCACCAGCGACCGTTACCATGCGCCCATTCCATTTCTCGGGTAGCCACACTTCAGCGACAATCTGTGATCTACTAGAAGTTGTGATATTCATGGCGACACGACACAGATTAGTGCGGACCACCTGGCTTCCGCGACCGCATGATGGATCTTGTTCTGGAAAAGTGAGGTTGGCGCCGGTCTCCACATGACTGATCTCCTGAGCAGTCGAGTTGACCACTGTAGTCTGAGGAGTAAGAGCCAGGCAGTCACTCTGAAAAGTCGCTTCCGAAGGCATAGCCAACGCCAGCAAAACGGCAAGGACTAGAGAAACTGCCGCGAACATCTTTAAGAAAGCGAATCCCGACAGGCTGGGTATCTGTCCCGGAGCCATCAATGGGCTCCCGATCTCATCTTATGTTTCTGGTTGGGGGGGCACGGCAGACAGGGAAACCAAACAGACTGTTACCCCGCATACATGTAGTGATAAATATCGCCCCCGGCCCTCTCTAGTCCACATGTAGCTTACACGACCCCGGTGATACAAGGATCAGCCAGGGCTTTGACTGTGATGTAACAACAATAAGATTAGCGCTTGGCTAGCTTGGATACCTTACTTTGCGGGAAGGATGAATCCGAAGCTCTGTACTGAAATTCTTTTGCTCTCGAATCTCCGATAGCAGATTCCGTTGAAAATGTGCAGACTGCAAAAGCAGCGTGGTCTGATGTATTTGATGTCTGCTTTAGAAGTTTTGGCCGATATGATTGTCAAGTCACGTTGCTATTCGACTGGTCGATAACAGCAAACACCCCAAGTCACAATTCGTCAAGGACCATTGCCGGTGATCTCTCCGCAGTCCCTGATGAGTGGAGTCCGATCCTGCCGTTCTTGCCGGCCCCGCCCCGACAACCAGGCTCGGCAACTGGTATTCGGTCATAGATATTCCGGCCTATCAAATGCCGAGTGGTCTTAAATCAAGATGGCGCTTGAGGTAGGCAAGTGATGGAATTTGGATTCGGAAATCCTACGGCGCGTTCCTCAGTCACCAAAAGCCCCATTCGCCTCGTTCCGTACACCCTCCAGGTTTCGGTACCTCTGTGGCCGGCCTTCTTATGGGCTTGGTCCTGATGGGAAGATTGCTGCGACCAGATGTCTAGCAGTGGATCATAAATCTACCTCATAGCACAGCTGCGACTTGTCCGTGCTGATTGGCAGCCCCAAGCAACTTTTCGACAGCTTTATCTATCTCGTAATGGTACATCCAAGTACTCTTACTCTCAGCTGCCCTTCGCACTCGCTCTTCAATCTCCTCATTGACAGGAAGATTCTCCGAAAGCAGTGTAGTGTTCATCGCACCAAAATCATCAAGAACCTTGTACAAGTCGCGATAATGGGGTGACCTGATCTGATCATACAACTCTAGAGCTGCAGACAAGTCCCCACCGTTGTTCCAGTGCCAGTCAACGCTTTGCGTCAAGGCATAGACATCCTCCAAAGCAAATCCGGCTCCAGCGCCAAAGGCGCCCGATAGAGGGTGAGATGCGTCTCCAATCAAGGCAATAGCCTCCTCGTGGACGACGCTTTCCAGTCGCGGCCCCGAGAAAAGTGCAAATTCCTGTGTCTCGCCCTGAGCAGCAAGTTGGATGACTTTGCGGACAGGCTCGCAAAATTCGTCGTACTCTGAGGCGATGGTGGAAAAGTCAAAAGGTCGACCCCAGCTCACGTGTTCCTGACCTTCAATCGGCCGGCGGATGCGTGCAGTGACCTCGAAGTCATCTCCGCCAAGAGGACACGTAAACACGTACTTTCCACCAATGTTCTGCCAGAAAACGGGAGACTTTGGGATACCCTCGATCTTCTCGGCTGTAGGCTTGTGAATGATGGTCCGATAGGCAGATTGGCCATTGTACTTAATCTTGTGCTCAGGAAAAGCGTAGGATCTCACAAACTTCGTGTTATTAGTTTCTGTTGTCTCTTCAGTGGTATCGTGACGGGATTGAGCCTTACCGAACGAATGCCATCTGCTCCAACTAGTAGGTCAATTTCATCGCTGAAGCCATCTTCAAAACGGATTGCAATTCTACCAGTCGACAACTTCGTGATATCAACGAGCTTTTTAGAAGTTTTGATACGACTTTGGTCAACTTCTTTGAGCAAAGCAGCCTGCAATTTAGCTCGAACCATGCGGCAGCTTACTTGCTGCGGCGGAGTATCTTTGGGATGGTGGTGTTGTTCCAGAAGCTTTCCGGTTCTTCCGTTCCTGTGGGGGAGAGTCGGTATAAGTAAGTCTCATGATCTTCCCTATTTACAACACAAAATGTCGCCTACCTTGACTGTCCGCTGGTTCCATCAGGAGATCTGAAGAAATCCAAAGGATCAATGTTTCTGGCTGCCCCGTTCAACTCCAAGAGCCTCCAGGTATGTCTTTGTAGGCTAATACCGCCGCCAGTTTCACTGATTTGCGACTTCTTTTCGTAAAGAGACCAGTCAACATAGTTCAACTTTCCGAACTCAATCGCGGCACCCAACCCTCCGGGCCCGCCACCAATGATGGCAACTTTCAGAGGACTTGGCCCGCTATGATTCTTGACAGCCATCGTGATAATGAATTGGTGGGAGCGTATGTTGACAAAGGAGCTGATCGGTTGTGTTGATGAATGATTTCGTTACTAGATGACTTGGCAATCTTCCATCGGAAGCTCTGAGATAGCGATATGGATTGAGCGGCATTTTATGGTTCTGAGTCAAGGCATGCATCGCCCAATGGTTGGAGTTCATCAGGTCATCTTGATGTATTGCGCCATCCAAGGAACAAATTGGCAATCCCGGCCCGCGCCGATAACGAACACCACACCCGCGCGCAAGTTACTAATTGATACAAGTGGATCACCTTCACACAAACAACAAGATGCATGAGTGAACATAGCCCTGTCTGTTGTTCAAGTGAGTCAAGATTCGATCCCAAGTTGCATTCAAGAGTGTCTTGGCAAAGGCTTGTTGATTTCTTGAAGCATCGCGCAATTTCATTTCTGGTAGGATTACTTAGTTAAAGTTCAGGACAAGAAAAGCTCCTGGCGATCAGACAAACCGTGCAGTATGATTAACTCGAGTGAATACAATTCTTCCTTAATCGACGCTTAGGTCATCAACTCATCAAGGAAGTGGTTTAGTTATTGACAACCTCGGGTGAGCCTGAAAATAGAGCCTTCATCGGCGATCTCGATAAAAAGTCAATTCTTATCCTTACACAAAGTCCAAGTGCCCCATGATATAGGTTGGGAAACACACAATCTAGTTGTCTGTGTTCTTAGTTGAGAGAAGAGACCAAGTATAACACTCTTCTAGTTGCAAATGCTCCTTCAGGCGATCTGCCAAAAATGAGGATATAGGCCCAGCCAGCCTCACAGAATGAGCATTGAAGAGACAACGAACAAAAGAGTAAGAGACTACCAGGACATTGAACACATATGTAAGCGTCAGTGGGGTATTGTATATCCTGGGTACGCCAGGTGCGTACTTATTAACTAAGTCAACATACCCACTTCCTGGCACCCCCCTGTTTCTGGCACCACAAAAACGATGGGATCACAACCCAACCTCCTCATTACTATTAACTATTGATCCTCAACCACACCCACTACAATACAGCTGCCAGCCTCACTAGGGCATTCAGAGTCGCTGGATTCAGCCGTGATAACCTCCTTTTCACCCGCTTCGATTTGAGCCCGATGGATATCCCTGATGTTCGCGAACTTCGTATTGGGATCG